>NW_010554142.1:28132-71204 GCF_000687285.1 Phaethon lepturus | reverse complement strand
GCTGAATCTATAATTAAAGTTCATTCAGATTTCTAGCAAGTCATTTACTAATACAAAGCATCTCCTGTTCAATAGAAAGATCTCCAAGTACTTTCTAAGTATATTAAAAAATATACTGACATGCAAAAGAATGTCAATAAAATGTAATCTCCCCTCTCTCATCACTGACCTGCAAACAAACACTCTCAGTCTAGAAACTTGAGGAGTCCAAACAGCCTAAAACATGAAAACAGTTGTTTCAACATAGGGACAGGATCTACCATTTTTAAAGGAAAACATCTTTGTTTCATTCTATAGAAATTTGCAAGTTTTGCTTACATTTTTCCCCCCAGAAATAAGCATTGTGTATTTTTTTTCCTGCCTACTATTTTCTTCTCCCTCTTTCCCATTTTTCCATTTTTGCCATGGAAAATAGGCCCAAGAGAGGAAATAAAGAAAGGTTCTCATGAAAGGGGAAAGTACTACAGCTAAAAATGATTTTTCCCTTCCATGTCTCTTGCATAGTTTATGTATGCTCTTACAAAAATAGGTGAAGATAGGAAACTTTCACAAGACATCTAATTATATGAAGGATAACTTTCTAAAAAAAAACCAAACAAACAAAAAGAAAACAAATTTTGACTAGCTGAAATACTTAAGTTCCTGGCCCCATGGTCAATCTTGTCCTCTTGCCCACGGTCAATGTCTTTGTATTTCGCCCTTCTCTTCCTATTTCTAGTATGAGTCTTTACTTTTTCACTTTCCTCTGAAGGTGTCCATGCTGATGCTGTACGATGGATCAGGGGAGCATTTCAGTGTAACTAACTCTCCAGAACCTCCCCCCAAGCTGGGCTCCATCTGGCTCTGCAAGGCTGTCTTAGACCATAGCATCAACCAGTTTCCTTTCAGGTAAAATGAATTCTGGAAGATGCACTAGCTCCAAATGGGTAGTCAGAGAAGGAGACCAGCCCTAAGCTCATATAAAGTAATAGAAAATTATGAAATGCATGTATTACTTGCATCAAACCCTCAGTAGCAACTCTTGTACTCTACAGATCTGCTCCAATAGCATTGTGCTACCAAATGTAATCTGTTGAAACGGGACGATAATTACTCTCTAGAGAGTATCTCCTAAATCCACCTCTGCTCTCTCTCTGCTCAGCACTAGAATCTAAATTGTCCAATGAAGCAGAGAACGGGACTGATGTTTAATGCAGTCTTGTAGTTTTCACAGACTTCCTTTCTGCCAACATCTTTTCCTTAATATAAAAAAAAAAAGTGGAATAGTCTGCAAGTGTGCAATTTGAAGACATCACAAGCTCCCTGCTGTGTGACGAGTTTCTTAATATTTGTTATTGTTTATCATATAAGTCCACATTGGCTAACTGCAGAACCAAAGAAAAAAAGTCAACCCAATGCTGGTGCTGAAAGAAGTATGGGCCTGTACCTTGTGCTATTGTGTACCAGGCTGCTGTTGATATTTTTTCCTTTAGCCACATAGACAGATTCTGCTCTACTGCACTTCCATTTCCATAAGTGCAGGTGATAACAGAGATTATGTTAATAAGAAGTAACCATAAGCAAGGAATTCTAAAATAAATTTATAGTATTTTTTGCTTGCAGTTATCTAGATGTGTTTTGCCTCATTCAGTGTTTTTTCTACTACATCTTTCATAAAGTTACACGATTGAAAGACCAAACTGATATGAACTTGTTGGAAAAACGCATGTGAATTTCTAGCCATAAGCCAGAATGTCATACTTCAGCAAAAACTGAGGGGAGGAGAGAGAAGAAAGAAAATAGGACTAAAAGATGTCCTCATTAATTTTACAAAGACTCCTTTACAAAGAGCCTATGACGGATAACTGAAAAACCATACATCAATAACACTCAGGGAACAGTAACACTTAAAAAAGTTGTGTGTACTGTGTTACAAAAACTGACGGAAATTAAACAAATGCTTCAGGTCAGTGGTATGAAACAGGAAGGCATGAAATCATGGTCATTTTTCAACATGTTCTTAAACTAGATACTAAGTAGGTTAGATGAATCGGAAGACATGACTTTGGATGATCTGAAGTCCTTCGTCCACTGGTAATACTGTACAAGTGTCAGACATGCTTGAATAAATAATGGTACTCTTCATTTACATTGGACATCAGTCAATCCAGACTCAAATGCCAAGATGACAAAGCATTACTCGGCAAAGTAATAAACTGTTACAGTGTTGAAATGCAGCCAGAGTGAGGCTGTGAGCAAATCCTTACACACATTTAGCAGCATCAAGTGTCAATGACTTCTCATGAACTGTGGGCAGCGGCATTAGGAAGGCTGAAGGAAGAAGAGAGTTTTCTGAAAGATGAAAGATGTAAAATGGATTTACTTGGGATGGTACAACGGGAACAGGATTTAAAAGTCAATGTACAGGGCTGGTTACACCTGAAAAGAATATGATGATGAGATAATACTGAAAACAGACAGGCTAAAACGCAAAACAAAGGCATATATAAGCACAGCCAAGGTCAGTTTGAAGCAAGAGTTAGCACTAGTTAGACTTAGCAAGAGAAGCACTAGTTAGACTGGGATTTGTTATAACGTGCTTTGTCCAAGTTGGGCTTAATGGAAGAAATTGTCCTTGATGAGAATGATCAGCAATACTGTACTCCAAAGATCTGACAGAATGTCCTAAGATTAAAAGGCATAATTAATTTAGTAGATAAGTTGATGTGTATTTGAAATTCTCTAAGACATCAATCTTGATTCTTGTTTTTTACCATTTTTGGAAATTAACAGGTGCAGGGCATTAGAAATAAGCAGATTCTAGCATCTGCCAGCTGTAAGCAATTGTTAGACTATGCAGGGACTTACGTTATGAAACTTTGCTCAGTAGGACACTCACAGGCAGACTTCTTCCAGGCCCTTTGGTTCATAGTCGTTATGGAAAAGCATTCTAGGCTAATGTGGGTGTTTTAGGCTTCAGTGTGCTAACCTTCCCTCTTCTGTTCCTCAATGTTCTTTCCCTGATTTCCTGATACAAGTGTCATTGTTCACGTCAACCACATTATGAACTGCTTGGACAATCTTCAAAATGTGGCAGAACTGGTCTCCTCTGGAACATAGACCACAGAATAACTCCAATCAGGTTCTGGCATCAGACATCTAAAGATCTTACTTCTGAGGTTCACAGATCTATTATCAGATTGTTTAGTGAAATGAGGCTGTCTTTCACCTCAGCAAAGGAGACATGGGTGGATATATGCAAGTTTTAGGGACCTCCCTGGGGGTTTCTGTTTTAACCTATTCTGATAGTGATGCAGGAAAGAAATGAGCTACATAGTGTATATAACAGATGTTTAATTGCATCTGGGGAAACATTCATTATGGGTATCATTCACACCATACTTTACCTGTTCCTCTGGTGCACACCTGTGTGTTAGTAGTGCACGTGGTGGTAATGTGAGAAACTCTCACTACCAGCCTTTTAAATTTTACTATGCCCTCTTTTTTAAAATGTGCTAAATTAGATACAGAAACAAAGAAACACACCTAAATAAACAAAGGAACATAACGAACATGAGCAATGCCACACTGCCAGAAAAAGCAGGTGGAAATGTAAGTTTAAGGGCCATTAAAGCACTGCGAAATTTTTCAGTGTGTCACAATTACAGCAACACCTGGGTCAAATAAATTAGGACTAATCCATTGGGGGTGTTCTTTACAGTCTGCTCTGGCCCCAGAATGGCTTGACCCTAACCTGTAATTCTGAACCAAAAAAGAACAAATTACAAGGAAAAGATTACCAATTCAGGTGGCTGTTGTCAAGGTAATCCACTACTATGTAATAGACTACAAAGAAGGCAGGGAAAGAATATGTATAAGGAGTTGTCTCCATGAGCCTTAAAGAGGAAATTCAATTTGTGTATGTTTGGCTAGCGTGTGAAGCTTGATAACAGGTCTATCTCTGATTGCCACTTAATTTCAACCATAATGAAGGAAGCACTGACATACAACTAAAGAAAAGTTCAGGTATGAGAGCTATTTTCTGAAAATTGTTCAAATACTAGATCACGTTTCCTGATTTCTGAAGACTGAGAAGACATTCTGGTTGAGTAATATGTCTGTAGCTTTAAGGTAAAGTCCCACAGGAACACAGTTCTCCCTTTGCTCCTTGGAAGAGAAAATGAACGAGTAAACATAACTTATCCCGGAAGGCAGGGAAAGTTGAGGTATTAATGTCCTTCATATACTAGTCCCAGAAGCAGGACCATTGTAACATCCCATTTTCTTGCCAAGCACTAGCTGACACTTCTGTTTTGGGTTCTTTTACCTTCACTTCATCCACCACTGCAGTGGAACAGACTTCCCTTGGATGTAAAAGAGAGTCAGAGAAAGGTCAGAAACTGTTTTCCACTCTTCACAATTCTGCTACAGATACTATGTTTTCCTCTCTAGAAAAATGACGATCACTTAAGAGAACAGACAATCACCTCTGTACTTTCTTCCCATGGCAAGGCTTTCTGTCAAGAAATTTTCATTGTTGTAGGGATAATTTTTCAAGGGCATAAAGTTTATTTAATTAAAGGGTTAACAATGGTTTAAAAGCAAAAAACAAATCTCACAGGGGCTGTATGTCTATCAACTATACTCTAATATCCTCCTGTACTAGGTAATAACAGCTTCAACTATAGAAGTAATACAATAACTACCATCCTAGCACACACACACACAAATTAATTCTTACCTAAAATAATAAAAAGCCAAAGGAAACCACTTTCAAATCTTCTGTGAATTCAGAAAGCAGAAGCATATTGACAACTAAGCATTAAATGGTGCTTTCTTTGATGAATAGTATGCAACATAATGCCTGGTAACACGTTGAGACTCATTTACAGAGTTCTAATATATCTAAGGAAATTCAAAGAACATAAATTCAATCTTTTTAATAACTATGCCAGCACTTAAAACAAAGGACCTTTTAAAACAAGAGTTCCTCCTTTTTACAAGGGTTCTCCTCCCTGTTAGATTTAGGCAGTAATATCTCTGCTTCTGAAAACAGATCATCTAAAATTTATTATCCTAATCTACATGGAAGGAGTCCTAATACCACAAATAAACTGAATTGTAGTACTTTGAGGACATTGACGAATGGCAGTTGAAATGAAAGAGAAGGCTGTACCAAGTGAAACAGTATTAACATGTTCTTTAAGCAAAAAAAAGAGCTGTTCTTAGCAGGATGTGATTATTATCTTTAGAAAGACCAGAATGTGAGTTTCGCTAAAATGTGAGCAAGGTCGTAAGATGACCCATCCCCTTGAACAGAAGCAGAACCCAAAGTCAAATAATCCTTATTTCAAAACACAGTCCTTTGAAGATTGGTGATTATGAAGGGAAGAACAGTTGAAGATGAGCTTAGGGATCACAAACTGAATCCATAAAGGGTCTAAACAGTACATCAGGAATCTAAACACTGCATTTATCTAGTGTGAAGTATTTCAGAAGTTCATACAATTGCAGGTAGAAATCCAGCAGTTTTTACTGGAAATACAAAGAAACATCAAAGTCCTGGTCTAAAAAGCTGCCCATGTCATATCTAGCTGTCTTAAACGTGGTGGCGTTAGGCTTATCTTGCCAGTTGAAGACAAATCTATTTTGATTTCTCGAGCATGTTTGTCTAGATCACAACCGACGTGCTCTTCAATCAGTTTAAATTCTGATGAGGTTTTATAATTACCAAAATTTAGACAATGAATGTATTTACATATGTTCAGTACCTACAATAAATGAATATGAACAAGAATACAAACACTTGCAGAATACAGAAGACTCTACATTAGCTTTATAAGCTTTACTTCAAGGTTAAAAGAGAATTTTTTCAAGACACAGGATTTCAATGTGACCCATATGTGGAAAGTCTTGCAACATTAGAAATTGAAACAATGTTAAAATAAGGAACTACACATAAAAGGACAGTTTTACATACAGCAGGATTGTAATACCATTGGATCTGCTGTAATTTTGGAACTTGAACAGAAATATTCTCTTGTAAATTAGACAGAATTTCCATTTAAACTTTGATGCATAAACCAATTCATGTGTACTTTTACACATTCTTAAGAAAACAGCTAGGTTTTGTTAGGTAGAAACCAACACAAAGTCAGCTGAGAAGCCTTATGAAGTGGGCACATTTAATCTGAAGGGGTTTCCTAGTAAAAGCTTGACTCTAAATATTTGGCATAGTGTTCCAGGAATAAACCCACAAAGATAAATTAATTTGCATAAAATTTAGTACAGATAACAGACATACTGCTCATCTTTTGCATAGTTTCCCTGCTACTGTTGTTTCTAGTAGCTTTCCTTATAGGGATAGAATCTAGAAAGAAAAGTAAATTCTGACTTGTATTACTCACCAACTGTGACATTTTCTACAAGTCCCAGTGTTAGCAAACAGCAATCAAGACCCTCTCATTCAAAACATACCTTTTGTTTCAGCGATGAATAGAGATGCTAGGCTATCTATGAGAGCTCTGCTACACGTCAGTTTTTTCCATTATTTTAAATAGAAACTTACACTTCTTGGAAGGCATTAAAAGTTTCAGCCACCTAGAGCTGGAATTGTGGAGCAAAACATCTTAATGTTTTGCTAACAAACAGCTTTTGGCAATAGCACATCCTTTGATCTCAGTGTTTGCAGCTGGGAGGTTACTCACATTGACTGTGGAATGATCAGATGTCAGGAAAAAGATTAAGGCAAGAACAGGAAAGACACTGCAAAGTTTTAGATCCAGTGGATTTGACTTGCAAAGTATCTTTCAAATGCAGAGACCAACTCCTTAGCTGCTATTGGTATCACCTTAATGTGGCTCTGTTGCCTCTGAGCAAACCATGCTGATTTACATCAGCTGACAGAACAGTTGTTTGCTTTTATTTATAAAAATTGTGCATATACAGTAAGTTCATGTCTTTATGTTCACGGAGTGTTCAGTTCTGGGGGGGGGGGGGGGAATTCTGAGAAGTTTTGGAAAGGGCCAAATTAAATTCCTTTTTCTGAGCAGTCTTATGTCTATTTGTGCTGGCCAGACCAGATGAGATACTGAATGAAGCAGACCTCTGTTGGATTGCTTGGCTACAACAGGTACAAATGTGAAAACCCAATCAAATGAAGAACACCCATATGAAATGTTGGTACAAATCTCACCAAATTGAAAGTCTTAAGAAATATGGACAGAAAGTTTAATATCTGAGTCTAAACAACCTGATGTTTTAACATCTTTTCAGTTATTTCGGCAAAGACGACTAGCTATGAAATTGTAGGACAGAAATTTCAAGAATTACATGCCCCCATGCAGAACTGGAACATTTCTGATGAACAGGATGAAAATGCAGAATATGGGAACTTAGTGTAAGGCCAATCTTACTATGGAGATAAAGACAGACTGGGGAGAGCATGAGACAGGGTGCTGTCAAGTGTGAGGGACAGGGAGAAGAAACATGGACAGCGCAACAATTTCTGAAATGAGTGAACAAAAATGGTGTTAAGAGCAGGAGAAACTTGAAGCCAAGATACGTTAATACAGGAAATTCACACAGGACCTGGAAAAAACTGGTAGTAGGAACGAAGCCATGTTAATTTAAAATGGATAGCCACAATAAGGAAATGGTTGTTTTGTCAGAAACACCAAAACCCAGCCAAAACCAACAGGACAGCACTGGAAAGTGGCATAAGAATTGGTATAGATTTTGTCTGTCTAGAAAATAAGGGTATCCTTGCCTAACCTACTGTTCTTGTTTTTCTCAGAACGCCTTTCTACGACTATTCTACAGCAAGGCACAGAGTCTTTTCTTTTGCTGTAATGGTCATGATAGTGCCTGAGAGTGGGCCACAGTTTAGTGAGTATAAGTTTAAGTCATTTGCAATGAAATGCAGACTTACTCACGTGCTTCCTAGTTGCCAATATACTCAAAGCAATGGATCAAAAAAATCAGGTGGCTGCTGGTAAATGCTGTGAAACTTACTATGAAGTCTGTCAAGTTATAACTGTTAAATTATAAATGCACCAATGGAATATGATTGTTAACACATTGTTTAATGGATAATAAAAATCTTGGTACTCCCAGAAACTATTGTGAAAATTAATAGAGACTTGCAGGTATTTAAAGAGTGTCTAGAAAAAACAAAATACTGGGTAAAACCAGCTTCGTGTTTTATATGCATAGACCTGTGAATTTATTTATTATTTTGGCTGTTAAGCTTAATATTTGCAAAGGCTACAGTTTTAGTTTAAATGAGAGTGAAGTGTTCTTGCAGCTTCTGTAGCCAGATGTTTAGGTATGAAGTTATCTACAAGAATAAGTCATTGTAACTTGAAAGGGATAGAATGAGCAGGATGAAGAGAACTAAAGGACCGAGTTCAGCCATAAAGAAGATTTTATCTTCTCTCCTGCTGCTTTTCCATTCTACCATGGCCATCCCTAAGCTGTGTTTCCTAAACTGTGGCCTAGTCCCTTGCAGTCAGTTGCAGGCACTAAGAAGAAAGAGTGCAACCATGTCTCTCAAAGGAGTTACACTGTCGATGTCTAAATAAAGAGCTGCAAAAAGGCAAGTAATTACCTGACCTCCACCTCCATGCTGGCTGTGGCAAGAAAGAATAGACCTTAAATGCAGCCAGGAAGATTCATTCTCAGTCACTAGGTAGTAAGTTTGGGGTAGTTAATTACCAAAAAAAGATCGTCTGGGGAAGTTTTGGTTGTCCCAGGTTTGGAGGGTCTTTAGGTACAAGCTGAACAAACATTTTCAGGAATAGCACAGCTAGAGCTGATCATATCCTGGGCTAAGAGATAGACCAGATGACTTCTTAAGTCCCCTTTCCAGTCTATTTTTCTGCAGCTGTAAATGCTCTGCCTTGTCCCTTGTACAGACAGTATCTGTTGTGGTACTGGCTATAAAGCAACAGCACACAATTTTCCATTGCTGAAGAAGCTGATAATTCCTTATTCTAGCCAATGGAACAAGACCAGAAACTATTTTTTTATTTCATCTGTGTACATGAATCCCACTAACAGCAATAACTTCCAGAATGTCATGTGTCTGCTGAGGGATGAGAGTGGGTCTCTAAGTATTTTTTACATTAATGTATTTTCACAGACTCTTTTACCCCCAAAATGAAAGAGCAAAAAACCCAATAGATACAAATAATAATGTTTGTTCAGAAAGGCAGGCAATAAACCTTTCACAAACAATGTCACTGTAACCCTTAAATAGTAATTGTACTGCCTAAGGCATCTGATAAAGGACTCTAGTGTTCTTGCTATATTGTGTCAGGCAGATGCATCAATCAAACTCCGTAATGGACTAAATTGGGAAATAGGGTACTGGGAATAAACAGTTCTAAAAAGAGGTGAAACTTTGTGACAAGCAGCCTTACCACACCAATCTTGATTCTAAACATAGAAGCAATTTCAGGGCTTCTCTGGAGGCAAAGGACAATTATTGCCTAAACAAATAAACTAGTGTCTCAGTACCTCAGGCATTCACTAGAGTTAGTTTGAAACACAGTTTTGAGATCCAACTGTGGAGTTTCAGGGATGTTGTAGCTTGACCCATTAACTTTCATTGAACTGTACATGGACATCCTTTTAGATAATCCATAAACTAAACTGGAATAGAATGAGAAAACTGGAATGTGTTATGATTTTAGCACCAATTCTGCTGCCAACAAAAATAACTAGGTCTTAAGTTAAGATTGAATATATGTCAGGCTCTGAATTTGAATCCACATGAACACTGCACACTTAACGTTCCTAAGTTCAATAAAAGACCTGAACTTCAGCTTCTATTTGGAGTGTTTATTTAAATCTGTATAGCAAGCTGGCCGCAATTTGACTGTTTAAAAAAACCAAAGGGCTTATCTGGCCATTTATACTGTATTGTGCTGAGTGCTTCAGCGCCTTGTAGGTGAGCATGGAGATGAGAGCCTACAGATTCGTGCTTGCATTCATACCTGCACCATGTACTGAATGGTATCATACAACAACAGAGGAAAAAAAAGGAGTTTCCCAAGAGTTTTTTTTCCATGGACAGTGGTTATTCGTACTCTGAGAAGAATTTTAAATGCCACAAGGATTTAGGTTTCACTGAAATAGTTTAGCCTCTGTTATAGTTTGTGGTTGAATTTTACTCACACCCTCTCCCAAGATGAGCTGAAGAGATTTTCTATAAGGATTAACCAAGATACAAAATTCAAACAACTGTTTATGTGAATATAATCAGTATGGTCCTCATAGCATTATGATTTTAATGAAGTCTTGAAGCTAATGCATAATCTTATTTATGTTGCACCACCATCCTGTGACAGTCCATCTATTGTGATTTTACTTCAGATGCAAAGCTACATCAGCACACACTGTGGAGCAAAGGCAGTGTTTTTGAGGCAGTATTACATTAGTCCAGTGGTATGATTTGGTACTTCTGCATCTGAGAACAACCTGGCTGTTAAGCAGCTGCTCGGTTCTGATGTTGCTCTTTAACAGAAGACTTTAAAATAGCTCCCCAACTCACAGTGTAGCACCCTGTTTAAACATCTACATCTGCCTGAAGAGATGCTGCTCAGTCATGTGGTAATATCATTTCCTATACATGTGGCATTATGTTTTGTGTGCACAAACATACAATACAAATTGAAACACGGGACCCTTATCTTCCCTCTCTACCAACCGAAGTGTGGGTAGGTTGCTTCTAGTAATTGAATTTTATTAGTCTTTGGATTTTTGTGATTTCTCGTTTGCTAATCCAAGTGCAATGCTGTTTTCTGGGAGGTTTTCTTTTTCGTTCTTTGTGGTTGTTCTGGCATCAGTACCATGAAGCCTTTATTCAGTTTTCTTAGCTACTTCCAGTGTTTCTTCTATCATTCAGTAGAGATGCTTCTATGTCTTACTGTCATTGTAGTATTTTGTGTAATTCAAGGCATGCAAATTTCCTTTTATTTTATTCTCTTTTTACTTCCTGGTTTAGTGTGTTTTATTTTCTTGCTAGCATTGCCCTGACACTTCAGAGCTATATCTCCCTACTGGTCCTTCTGCCTGCACATCTAATCATACTTTCTCTGTCATTATTTTGACAGCATAAAATATATTAACATGACTAGACTGGCAGCAGATGGAGTGCAACTGATTCCAAAGGGCAAAAGGATTCTTGCTTATGAGCTGGCAGGCCTCATCGAGAGGGCTTTAAACTAGATTTGAAGGGGGAAGGGGATAAAACCAGGCTCTCTAGAGATGAGCCTAGGGGTGGTGTGCCAGAGTTGGGTGTGAAATTGATAGCCCAGCTCAAGTGCATCTACACCAATGCATGCAGCATGGGCACCAAACAGGAGGAGCTGGAAGCCATTGTGCAGCGTGACAGCTATGACGTAGTTGCCATCACAGAAATATGGTAGGATGACTCTCATGACTGGAGTGCTGCAAAGCTATAAGCTCTTCCAACGGGATAGGCAAGGAAGGAGAGGTGGTGGGGTGGCTCTGTATGTTAGGAAGAGTTTTGATTGTACAGAAATCAACAATTGTGAAAACCCACTTGAGTGCTTATGGGTAAGGATGAGAGGGAAGGCCAATGAGGCAGGTATCTTGCTGGGTCTGTTATAGACCACCCAACCTGGATGAAGAGGCAGATGAAACATTCTGTAAGCGACTGGCAGAAGTCTTGCAATTGCTGGACCTTGTTCTTGTAGGGGACTTCAACCTATCAGACATCTGCTGGAAGTATAACATGGCAGAGAGGAAACAGTCTAGGAGGTACCTGGCGTGTGTGCAAGGTAACTTCCTGACACAGCTGGTAAGTGAGCCCACCAGGGGAGGTGCCTTGCTTGACCTGCTGTTTACAAACAGAGAAGGACTCATGGGAGATGTAATGATTGGATGCCATCTTGGGCTTAGCGACCATGACATGACGGAATTCTCGATTCTGAGTGAAGTAAGGAGAGGGGTCAACAAAACTGCTACCATGGACTTCCGGAGGGCCGACTTTGGCCTGTTCAGGTCACTGGTTGAGAGAGTCCTTTGGGAGACCACCCTGAAAGGCGAAAGGGTCCAAGAAGGCTGGACAGTCTTCAAGAAGGAAATCTTAAAGGCATAGGAGCAGGCAGTCCCCACGTGCCGTAAGAAGAGCTGGCGGGGAAGGCAACCGGCCTGGCTGAACAGGGAGATTTTGCTGGGCCTCAGGGAAAACAGGAGAGACAACTCAAGAAGAGTACAAGGATCTCGTTAGGTCAAGCAAAGACAAAATTAGAAAGGCAAGACCCCAGCTAGAGCTCCATCTGGCCACAGTCGTAAAGGATAACAAAATATTAACAACAAAAAGAGAGGCAAGGAGAATCTCCATCCCTTACTGGATATGGGGGGGAACATTGTCACCAAGGATGAGGACAAGGCTGAGGTACTTAATGCCCCCTTTGCCTCAGTCTTTAATAGCCAGACCAGGTATCCACAGGGTATTCAGCCCCCTGAGCTGCAAGACAGGGGTGGAAAGCACAATAAATTCCCCATAATCCAGCAGGAAACAGTTAAGGACCTGTTAAGCCACCTGGACACCCACAAGTCTACGGGGCCTGATACGATCCACCCAAGAGCACTGAGAAAGCTGGCGGAGGAGCTTGCCACATTATTAGCAGTCCTGGTTAACAGGGGAGGTCCCAGAAGACTGGAGGCTTGCCAATGTGACACCAATCTACAAGAAAGGCCGGAAGGAGGATCCTGGGAACTACAGGCCTGTCAGCCTGACCTCTGTACCGGGGAAGATTATGGAGCGGTTCGTCTTGAGAGTGCTCACAGAGCATGTGCAGGACAACCAAGGGATCAGGCCCAGCCAGCACGGGTTCATGAAAAGCAGGTCCTGCTTGACCAACCTGATCTCCTTCTATGACCAGGTGACCCGCCTAGTGGATGAGGGAAAGACTGTGGACGTTGTCTACCTGGCTTTGCCAGCGTCTCCCACAGCATTCTCCTGGAGAAACTGGCAGCTCATGGCTTAGACAGGTATATTCTTCGCTGGGTAAAGAGCTGTCTGGATGGCTGAGCCCAGAGAGTTGTGGTGAATGGCATTAAATCCAGCTGGCAGCCAGTCACAAGTGGTGTTCCCCAGGGCTTGGTTCTGGGGCTGGTCTTGTTCAATACCTTTATTGATGATCTAGATGAGGGGGTTGAACGCTCCCTCGGTAAGTTTGCAGAGGACACCAAGTTGGGTGGGAGTGTTGATCTGCTGGAGGGGAGGAGGGCTCTGCAGAGGGATCTGGACACGATGGACTGATTGTCCGAGGTCAACTGTATGAGGTCTAATAAGGCCAAGTGCCAGGTCCTGCAAATGGGTCAGAACAACCCCATGCAGCGCTACAGGCTTGGGGAGGACAGGCAACGCTACAGGCTTGGGGAGGAGTGGCTGGAGAGCTGCCTGGCAGAAAGGGACCTGGGGGTGCTGGTTGACAGCCGGCTGAACATGGGCCAGCAGTGTGCCCAGGTGGCCAAGGCGGCCAACAGCATCCTGGCCTGTATCAGAAACAGCATGGCCAGCAGGAGCAGGGAAGTGATCATGCCCCTGTACTCAGCCCTGGTGAGGCTACACCTTGAATCCTGTGTTCAGTTTTGGGCCCCTCACTACAAGAAGGACGTTGAGGTGCTCAAGCGTGTCCAAAGAAGGGCAACAAAGCTGGTGAAGGGTCTGGAGAACAAGTCTTATGGGGAGCGGCTGAGGGAACTGGGGTTGTTCAGTCTGGAGAAGAGGAGGCTGAGGGGAGACCTTATCACCCTGAAAGTGGGTTGTGGTGACGAGGGTGTTGGTCTCTCCTCCCAAGTAACTAGTGATAGGATGAAAGGAAATGGCCTCAAGCTGCGACAGGGGAGGTTTAGCTTGGATATTAGCAAAAATTTCTTTACGGAGGAAGTGGTCAAGCATTGGAACAGGCTGCCCAGGGAGGTGGTGGAGTCACCATCTCTAGAAGTATTCAAAAAACGTGTGGATGTGGCACTTCGGGACATGATTTAGGGGGCATGGTGGCATTAGCTGGACTCGATCTTGAAAGCCTTTCCAACCTTAATGATTCTGTCACATAATTTATAGCAATGAGCACCCTTTCTGTACACATTCCTGTTGAATTTCCATTGCATGAGTACACCTGTTCTTAAAGAAAAAAAATAAATTATGTGTTTTCTATTTTTTCAACTCTAGGAAATATCTACCCACATGAAAACTGGAAAGGATCACACTGTGCTAGAATTACAAAACAGTACAATACTCCAAGACTGGAAAAAGCAGCCATACTAGATCAAAACGAGATCCATGTAATGCCATATTCTTCCTCCAACTGTGACCAAAACCAGAACCCTGAAACGAGTATGAAAATAGGCAACTCTAGGTGATATTTTCCCCAAGTACTTTCTCAGTCATTTGTGGCTCACCAAGCAGCTCGGTTCAAAATTTAAAATTTGTAATAGAGGGGAAATGCAAGTTTTCACAAAAACGTATTCAGTATTCCATGCACTTTTTTCCATATTGTTATAAAAATATATTGTAGTGCACTTCTGATATAAGCACCTATGTTTAATTTTGCTATAAACACAAAAAGAGAAAAGCCAGCAATGCAAGGTCATTTATCTGTAGACTAAAACACGATTTACTTTAATAATCTATACATAGGATGTTTTTTTAACTCCATTACTTATAGATGAGAAAAATGTTTGCTGGACAAAGTTTTGTTAGATTAGAAAGTGGATTTAAACATTTTGGACCTATTTCAAAATTAAGTTTTTACAAGTTGTTTTGACATTTCTTTTCACCGAGTTTGAAGGTACAAAGGCATGTAGCAAGTAGAAATGGAAAAAAGTTTACCTCACGCATAACTTCGTGGGTTTTTAAAGTCTTTTTTAAGGGAAGTTAGGCTGAGTCCAATTTTATTCCTAGGAGTTTGTTCATGCCTAACATTACTTACTTGGTTGCAGTACAGAGAACTGTTAAAGATCTGCATGAGTACGTAGTAGCATTATATTACTCCTCTTCTACATGTAGATTGTTTTTCCTTCTATGTATCTAACATCATACTACGATCCTCTAAAGGATTATTGCAGCAGGACAAAAAAATCTCGTATTACTTGAGAAGGGTAGAGCTAACGAATGCATCATGAATTTAAGTGTTCGTTTTGGTGTGAATTTTGCTAAAGTATTCATACACTTGATGTGTGCCGATTCTTCTGATCAGGCATTTAATTAACCTGGCATGAAGAAAGTTAACATTTCCACCTAATTGTGATCAATTAAGACTTGCAAAGCAAACAGTCTGGGAAAGCCTGTGGCAAAACCATCATCAGTACCAGACTGATAAAGCATTTAGCGTTTGTCAGTTACTGGAGAAAAACTGGAAAATAGTATATAAATCAAGCACAATATTTCTTCCTGAAAATACTCAATGGGATTAAGTTACATTATTTCTTTTTTCTTGTTCAGAAATAACACTATTAAAAGGATTTTGACAAAGATTAAACAGAAAAACAGGAACTTTATCCCAAGCATTATAATGTGTCTTTGTCTCAGAAGTATTAGGACTATGTAAAGTACCTGCTTTTTTTTTTTTTTTACAGTTGAATCCTGTAATTTCTCTTACACTCTTCTGTTCTTGAAAATCTTGCAGTGGTTACTAAGTGAAGTGGCAAATTACACACATGCATTCAGTGCAAGTTTCTTCATCTCCCATTTTTCTTTAAATCTGTTGTAATTTCTGAAATGCTTCCAAACAACTCCTGACAAGTCCTGAATATCATCAGATTGACCATGCTGGTTTTTACTTTTTTTACTAGTTTTCTCACAATCAGTCTCACACATTAGCGTGAATCTGTCCATTAAAATAACTGTAGATTATTTGCTTAGTAGAGCAAAGGATCCACATTTCAAAGAAACTGGCTGACGGTAAACTAAGAACTTATTCACAAACCTCTTCTCCAATCCTAGAAACTTTGCCTATACGCCTCCTCAGCTGATATCTGTGCAGATGTACGAAGGCATGCATCTCACTTACTTCACATGTAGTGGCTTCAGTGAGATTTTTCTCCTTTTGCAGTCATTACTATTTTAATCTGTCTACCAAAGTTTAGGGAACACCTCCACCTGTATCTACAGCCACCAAGTTAGCTATGGAATGGAAAAGACCTCGTGTTTCCTTGATAGGTGCATTCTTGCCATAGTTCAGTACTGTGTGGCTGAGGACAACTGGGATTCTTCAGTGAAAAGTACAAAAAAAGAACAAACTGCTAAAATGTAGGCATTTTCTTCACCTTGCCTACAAAATTTTTTTCCCCTTGTAGTCTACACAGTGTCTCCCACCTCCACTTTCACTGTAGTAAATGAAGCAGAAGTCTTATGGTATAAGGATCTGGAAGAGTCCAGACCTTTAGAGTTTGATATGATTACCCCAGTTGAGATAAACACACAAACGAGGTTATATATTGGTTGGGAAGGCTCCAAGCTTTACTGGCAAAGAAAGGAGTGAGAGCAAGAGAGAGATAGAAAGGAAAAAAGATCGCGAAGATAGATGTTAAGCAGGGGATAGTCACCACCATGGATCCAAGCGATATCTCACATGGTCCTGTGCAGCCTTCTCTTGGTGGGGGGGATTCTGCCCAGCCATGGTGCCATGGTGATCACCGCCTTTTACACTTTTCAGTCCCGCCTTTTTACTCAGGTTGCCTGGGGAAATGCCATGTCTAGCATGTTCCTCAGTGCCCATGCAATTGCAAGGAGCACTGGGTAGCACATGCCCATCCCCTCCTAACACATGCAGCTGGTGCCGGGTGTGGCTGTGGCAGGAAGTGATCTCTGGTACGGGAGGTGGGTGAGAATGTGTGTTCCACGGGTGGTGTTTGAGACAACAAGTCCACACAAGTCTGCCTTGGTCCACCACACCACCCTGGGGCTCAAACATTGCTTTGTGGAACATCGATGTAGGAATCCTCTACAGTGGCGAGATGAGTATAGCAAATAGAAACGTGAGAAAGCAAAGATAGAGAAGCAAGCAGCCTGTTAAGTATACATTTAACAATGCCAATTGCAACCGTAAGAAATAAAAATCCAACTAACAACATTATTCCAATGCATGTGAGCCAAGCCCCCCACCCTGTCAAATGCAGAGAGCGAAGGAGAATTGTCCACCATTCACTTCCCAACCAGCTGACTGGTTGCAAGGCTTGAAACAATTCTCTGGTCTGATCCGCAATTTCCTTCATTTTAGCTCATGCTTCTTTGATAGTCATGCTAGTGTCATGGATAGTTTGGTACCAACAAGTTTAACATTCCACAAACCCTGTTTTCTTTCAATAACATGTCCAACGCTAAATGGTTTTGCAGCACCACCTTGCATACTTGTAACTGGACATCAATTTCTTTCAAGGCATTCCCAGTCCAGTTCGATAGTGTGGACCTGCCATGTTAGGTTTAAAAGGGCTACCCTGTTTCTGACTACTAGAATTGAAGGGGCAAAAATAGCTTGCAACATTAGCCCCCATTTTTGGCCAGTAGTAAAGTAATCAGGGTAATATACTCCAAGTTGAGTGGCATGAGCTGCTGGTAAATCTACATGTAAATTTACATGTTCTGTTGGTGGTCCAATTAAACATTTTATTTGGACCCAGAGATGGCAATACAACATGCATTTTAGTCCTGCATGGTCCACCAGGTCTGAATTTCCCATCCGAGCATCCCCATGACAATCCCTGGGGTGCAGGATAACTAGCAGTTCTACAGTTCCAGGCATGTTATCATTGAGGAAAAACATTCAGGGATTAGATTCAATAGGTATTGCTTTAATTGGTAATGAGAGCCAGGGATTCCACAAACTCCAGATCCAAAGGGTGAGATCCATTACATCATGTATCATTGTTTTTCCACTCCATGGAAGGATATCCCCAACAGGTACACATACCTCTGATCAAGGTTCATAAACCATACAGGAACCAAGTTTCAACAGGGTTTCCTGGACCATCATTACAAGTGATGATCTTGTTACAGTGGAACTTCACATCGGCTCTAGGCCTTGTCGCAGAACCAGACCTGAGGCATTTTAAAATGGCATTGTGTAACCAGGGATTACGGGACCAGGACCACTTTACATTTGATTTTTCCAAAGGAACAGGGTTGCCAGTATACGGGAGGTTGACACACCATTCTACAGGCACGTTTAAACCATACTCAGCTTCATAGTAGTTCGGAAGTGTTAAGGGATCATATGTGGAATCAAAAGGGTAATATTCACACTACCTTTCCTCAGTACTATTGAGGAATTAAAGCAGCAAGCGCAGAACTCGAGGATAAGTAAAATTGAAGGGTGGTGACTCAACCTGGCATGTTTGATTAAGCAAATCTGTATAAGGCAAATGCATAGGAGTAACAATTCCCCTTTAAGTCTGCTAAGAGGGGGGTGACTCCCTCTCTGGCACTTAATGGCAGAGCATAAAGTTCTACATTCATTGTCTTGGAAGGGGGCAAGACAAGGTGCCCCCCTGCTCACTTACTTTCCCACCTCCTTATTTCCAGTGCCTCCAACAGTAGTGCAGCGGAAGGGGTTTGCTTTATATGCCGCTCCACTCTTCCAATTCACGACCAATACTTCTAACACATCTGTAGGCTGTTTATCTATCAAAGCCTCCTGTATCCCCTTCTGCAAGCCCTCAATCCACAGGCTAGTCCTTTTCTTATGACGTTCCTCACTTACTGTGGTGCGTCCTCCCCTTGTGTCTGGGAAGGGCTTCTTTCCCAGTGAGGGACACCTTTGGGAGAGCTTCCCTTCTGTGCGCCCAAGTCCTTTTGGTTCTGATCACAAGCCAAAGGCAGTAACAGGCCATATTTACACCCATAATTAATCAATTCCTGTGCAACCTCCCCCCACATCCAGACCTTCCTGTCTGGGCGATTCCTGCCAGATGCGAGTACTTCTCCCAAGGCCACAGTAGCTCCTTCCCCAGGGGAGAGGGATTCGATCTGCCCCTGAAGTTGAATACTCATTGCTTTTAGGGAGTCCCTGAATCACGTGGGTCATTCATTCTGGGTCAACTGGCATTATCATGGGGGATCCCACATTTGGCTTAAGCTCCCAATCATACATCATCTGTAGGCAGGCTGTCTTTTGCACACTTTCTACCAGCTGACCAGTGGTCCCAGTTATAGATAGCAGGTCACCCCTTTCTAATGGATTCAAGCCTCCGGTCCAATATGCTGCCCTCTGAGTGAGCAGGGCACCCAGTTGTCACCAGTACTCAAAAATACTCCAGGTCCCCAACAGCCTTCTGCTTCCTTTTCAGTTAACAGTATCTGATCCCCTGCAGAAAGCGAGGCCCTCCACACATACTCTGTTTCTGATTCCTGAGAAGTGTGACCAAAGTCCTTTTTCAATTTGGCTAGTTCGGTGGCCGTAAAGTGGACCTCTTTCATAGTTATCTGGGGGGAGCCATCCTCGCCCCCATCGTAAGTATATTCCAGTTTTAATTAACGGCCTCAGAGGAGCTTCTAATTTATCCAGTCGCGCCCTTAATTCAGCTGTCTGGGGATAAAGCGGCTGGGACTTAGTTCCCTTGCACTCCACCACGTGGCAAATGCAGGCGGAGTCGCCATCTTTATCAGCAAGGAGGCGCGCACTAAGGGCTTCCCGCAGGAGGCGGGCTTGGGAGCGCTCCTTACGCAATTTGTCCTGCAAAGCCTTAATCAAGTCTTGTAATGACTGAGTAATTTGCATGTCAACAGCGTTCTGTCGCTCCCTTTGTTCTGCAGCTGCCGCTAAGGCGGCTCCCAACACCGCGCACGGAAAAGATTTACCTTGACCCGCTCGAACTTTCGCCTCAGCCTGGAAGGCGGCTGTTCGGTCCACCACGCTCTGTAAATCGCCCCAGTCCTTACGTGCCCACTCTAAACCTGGCGGGGAGGGTTTAGACTTCCGTTTTTCCAAACAGGTTATTAACACACCGGCATCAGCGGCAGCAGTTTCTGTTCCAGCCATTTTCCCTTCAACAAAGGAAGGTACTTTTTAAATTCCTTTCAGCCTAGGGAGTGGTCTTCTCGAGACGTACCTTGCTTATTTACTGACACCCACTCCGTCTTCTCGGGAGGCACCTTTCGTTATTACTTGTATCTTAAAGGAAAAGGGCACGTTCCCGACACCGGTACTCGCGTCTCGCGGTGATCCTGCCCGTGACGCCAAGTAGTGTAAGGACCCGTAAGAGCCCGGACCTTTAGAGCTCGACACGATCACCCTGATCGAGACTAAACACACATGAGGTTGGGAAGACTCCAATCCTTATTGGTGAAGAAAGGAAAGAAATAGCGAAGATAGGTGTTAAGCAGGGGATAGTCACTACCGTGGATGCAGGCGACATCTCGCAGGGTCCAGCTCAGCCTTCCCTCAGAGAGGAGGGGCAGAATTCCACCCCACCCACGTGATCACCACTTTTTATACCGTTCGGTCCCGCCTTTTTACTCGGGTTGCCCGGGGAAACGGCACGTTTCACACGTTCCTCCGTGCCCACGTGACGATCGCAAAGTGCCCTGGGTAGCACGCGCCGCTGTCCCCGCCTACCGCACGCGGCATGGCGCGAGGTGCGTTGGCGGCGGGAGGCGATCCCTGACACGGGAGGCGGGTGAGAACGTGGGTTCCACGGGTGGTGCTTGAGACAGCAAGTCCGCACAAGCCGGCCTTGGTCCAACACATATGGGTGTGGGAAGGGAGTTCAGAAACGTGTGGAAAGTAGAGGAGCTGAGTACCCAGACCCCACATTTCAAGCCAGAATACGTTGCTGAGCCGAATGTGGGGAGGATTATTGTCAGGGTGCTGCATGGTCTGAGGGATCCCAGGGTGGCATCAGGGCAGGGCCTGACAGCCAGGAATCATCCCACAACCCCAGCCAGGAACAGAGATGCCAGGGGACACTGGGGCAGCCCCAGCCCTGGGAATTGGGCATCTCCCTGGGAACAGGGATGGGCTGAGACCAGGCTGGGCCATGGGCCAGTGGGGCTTTGGGGAGCTGGAGACCAACACGGCTGTGGTGTTGTGGGGACAGGAACTGATGGCTCTTGGGAGCTGAATTGGGGTCCTGGGCACTGGGTAGGTGGGAGAAGGGCCTGGGGATTCTGGGAAGGGACAGTCTGAGCTGTTGGTGCCTGCTGGGACATGACGGTTATGTTGCTCCTTACCCCTGCTGGGTAGCTATTTTTCATTTCACATCCCTAGCCCTTCCCATCAAATCCTGCTTCTGTTCAGCTTCCTCTTTTCTGCTGCCCTTGTCCTGATACGTTCTCGACTACACCTAATTTCTAGCTCTTTTACTTCTTTTCTTGCTCCCTTCTTCCCCGTTCTAATCCAGTCATTGTGCCCCTTTCTTTCACTTTCTCCTTTTCCACCCCGGGTCCCCATAAATGATGCCAGCGAACTGCCCCCAGGATCTGGGAAATCAAACTGGAAGCGCTGATGATACATGCTCATTTGCTTTTGGTGATCTTCAGTCTTTTTTGATCCCCTAAACATTTTCCAACAGTTGTACAGACGGACCTGGATAACAACTTTAATCCTGTTGTCAAACAGCAGGTTTTTCTCAATTCATTCATCTCTCACAAATTGCTCAAGGCACAGTCACTCCTCTGTCAACTTTTTTGGAGAGTGTTGGCCCTCTCAGGCTACGTTCACACTAACAAGTAGTAGGATCAAAGAGGAACAGAGCTGAGGATCGAGGTATTTAACACATACACTGTTTGAGTAAGGTTACTTCAGACTAGCTCTAACCTAGGAAGTAAGGAGAGCGCTGGAAGAGTTGGGAACCTCTCGGAGGAGGAGGCAGAGACACTTTAATGACTTGTGCCACATTCAAACCCTCTCTCTTCATTGTAAGGTGGGGCGAAAAAGCTTGAAACATTAGCTGTACTTCAGCAGTAGGAGAAGAAAGCACCCCATTTCTGTGTCCTTCCATTTATCTGCGTGTTAAGAAGCCTCAAATTTCTCCTGAACCCCAGGTCAAAAAGGGAGCAGAAAATACTGCCTTTCTGTCCTTAAGAGAGAGGAGATTGGGGATGGAGGTGTTAATTGAAGGCAGGTGTACTGGGAAGTAGTGCAAGCACTTGAGAGAGTTCTGAAGGGCTGTGCACTGTGGTGAGAAAGTGGTTCCTTACCTCTGCCTGATCCTAGCTTTTACCATATGTTCTCATTTTCTAGACACCTGACTTGAGTCTCTGAGGTCTGCGTTGCTGAAGTGGTAAGTGCTCACAACTGCTCCTGAAGCTGATGGGGGTTTGTCTTTGAAGGTGCAAGCTTCAGTGAATGTTACTTTTCCTACCTTAAGAAATGGTCAAAACTTGATATAGGTTGTTCTTATATGTAGCAGCTGTCTATATATTTTTCTTAAAATCAAATACCTGAGAACCAAAATATTTTGGTTTAGATAGCTAGCCACAATATCTTAAAGGCACTGTATTGTGAATTTTTCCCCTCTTGCTTAACGCCTGTTCATGGGCTGAATTCTCCAGCCAGGCTATGTGTTTTTCAACACTGTAATCAGGGACTGTATAACAAAGCAACCTCTTCTTACTGCTGCTGTTTTGTTCAGAAATCCTGTGCTACAGAGGAAGATGGGAATATTAAGATTATGAACTACAGCTGCCTGAAGTAGTATGGTAGTATTTCATTACTGAAGTATTTTAATTGTGAGCCAAAATATTTCAGATTTTGTTTACTTTTGAAGTTGAAATTTTCCACTGTTTAATTTCCCTAAATAGCTTTAATGCTATGTAGTCTGAAAATGGTCCTAGATATCTCACACTGGACATCCAAAATTAATGAAGCTGTTTTTCCTCAGTCTCCCTGTATTACTGGTCTTAACAATGGACATAATAATAGAACATCATCGTTAAGAAGAGTTGCAAAATTAATGTTAAAGCATATGATTACTAGAGTATGGATTCTTTGAAAAACTGTTGTAAAAGTAGGAGTGTGTTCAAATAAGATTGCTGGAGGATCATAATTCTGCAATAAAATAGGATTTTGGTTGGAATTTATGTAGGTATTTACTAAAACTTTGAATACATGCTACAGACATACTAGAATTTTGTAAAGCTGCTGTAAAAGCACTGGGAATCGAATACAACTACTACTTCTGAAAACATTGTATAGCATCTTTATTCAGGGGTTCTCTTTTTAGCAAGCATAGAGATTTCAACATGCTGCTTGTACTGGAATGCAATTATTCTTCATATGTACAATATTAGAGTATTTGCTAACAATAAGTGTGACCTTTAGCAAGCTTACACCTGGATTTCTTTGTTTCCAAGGTGATGATGGGGAGGAAGAAGTATTCTTACCAGCTACAATGTTTAGCCTTTTTTAGTGCTGTCAGGTCAGATATACTCACACACTGCTCTTCTTTAAGATACTAACCTGTCCATGCTGATACACTCTCAGGTTTGGGTTGCACAGACAATCACATTGTGTTCCTATGAGTTTATGGGCAGTGTCATAGCTGCTCATATGTAAGTAATATAACCCACCCAAGACCCCTGGTAACTCGGGAACTTTAATGTTTGATGATGACATAACTCTCAGCTTTGGAAATGTCACTATTTTTAATAGTGGCATGTGCTTGTCTGTGACTATGGCATGTTAATGACATGTATTGCTTTGTCAGAATTGCCTTAAACATGTCTGTCAGGGATCTTTACTGTATGTGTGTACAGTGCTTGCTCCTTGTCAATTGAAGGAGACACTACAGCTTAGTAGGCTTATGCACAGATTTTATAGGATGTCAGAACAAAATGATTTTTTATTGAGGAAGGGTCAAACAAGTTGTGCTTTTTGTTTTGTCACACTAAACAATATAAGAAGCATGTTAAAAAAGCTCAGGGCTCTCACTAGAAGGCAAAGGCTATGAGAAATGATTTAAAGCTACATTATCCTGTTTCTAATTCCTTTTCTTTCTTCCTGCGGAAATGTAATTGCAAGAGGCTGGGAGAAGGGATTGGAGCATTGGCTTCTATGTCAGCCTTGAAGAGAGTCATAAAGTCTCTTTTATGGGTTTCTCTCTAGCCTAGTTCTACTTTTCCAAATTAGAGGAGACAATATGACAATCTTAGCTAGCTCGGACCTTACATCTTAATTTGCAAACTCAGCAGCAATATCAGTGCCCAACTTTAGTGGATATGAGGAAATATTTTTGAATTTAAACAATTTTCCATTGACCTGCAGTAAAGGCCCTTTTTACAGTTGTCTGCACGTTGCTTTAAAGACCTCCTCCCGCCAAAATTTAATAGGTTTTGATAATAGATATCTGGATATCTTGTGTCTGTGTCAGTTAAAATGTCTGTTAGATCCTAGATATAGAAGTCAAATATGGAGTTGGAAGATTCAAACAATAAATTAATTGTGCTGAATTTTTCCTGAACTGACCACAGCAAAGACAGACACTAAAAATATATTAATTCTGTGAAGCAGTTGAAGATTTTATTTTTTTTTCATACTAATCTACTGAGGACTGTCTCAGATTGTTTTACGTATTTTGAATAATTTTTGAGTAACGTAATTATGTATAAAACCCCAACAACCTTACAGTACCCTGTATCATCTATTCCTTCACATTTCCTGGCATCACTTAATAAAATACTTGAAGCTCCAGCATTCTGCTGCTGCTGTTGGTGTAACTTGGTTATGACCTGGAAGGACCACCCACTCCTGTAAAGGAGAGGGTAAGTCTGTGTATATGCTAATTTGATTTTGGACCTCCTTTGAAAAAAAAGTGTGTATATCCTTTGGTCAGGGCTGAACTACTTCTGTGATGCAAATTTTGGTCTGCAGAAGCCATTTATAGCTGTGTGTATAAGGCAGAGGGTGTTTTGTATGTGTACGTGTGAAGGAGAAGGGAAGCTTTTATTGGTATTTTTGTTTCTTTTCCATTTGAAGAAAATACAGATACTTTGCTACTTGTGTTTGAAAAAAAAATTCTAAGAAAAATATAAGCGTTAATATTAGCCAAAATGAATTTTCAGTTAATGAGATGTGTTTGATCACTTTGAAAGGAAAAAAGTAATATCCTATGATATATAAATCTAAATGTATTGGTTGAAGATCTAAATCATTTTATCTGCCACAAAAGAAGCACTTGTAATTAGGAATGAAAAATGCAGTAAGCCAATGAAGAGAAAATAAATTTATTGAAGTGTTTTTGCAAATCACAGTTAATTGAGCCGCAAACAAAGCAGCAAATAAAGGAAATAATGTGGTAATTGGAACCCTCATCCCTTATTGGCATACATTATGGGTTGCTATCTTTTAGCAGTATTAAATCATTGCATGTGAATGTTGCCAAAAAAACTCTTCATTTCCTTTTAGTGACTTCTTACTGCCCTCAGTTGAAGTTTAATAGAAAAGGAAGGACATGATGTAGTTTTAATGACAGGAAACCCATGGCTTCCAAATGAATAAATTCCATCACTGGCTGCCACAAAGTGTGCTAATTATTTCCTTTGATAAATTAAAAGCCATAAAAGTCCAAAGTATATAGCATGTGGTTTACAGTTATAGTCTGCCTGTCTGCATTATTGAAAGTTCATATAAACCTCATTATTTTAATTTAATAAACATTATAATTATTTTTTACACCAGTAGGCTGTATAGAAAGCATATGTCGAAGACAAACTTGTCTGACAGAAGGGTAAATAGCCCACAAACTGAATAAGCAAGGAACATGATGTGTCATGTTGTGATAGCTCAGGTTTTTTATGATACTGTTGAATGAGCAGATGCTTATTTTTTTAGCTTTATAAACAAGAAACTAGTGACTACCTTTATCCCATCAATGAGTATTTCATTATGCAAAGTGTGCTTTGATGAACAATGGAGTCCCTTGCTTTTTAGAACTGAGGCTGAGAAAACTTGGGAAAAATTTAGGGAAACGTAGAGAGGAAAACAGAGGTTGTATAATAAACATTGCAAGGAAAAAAAAATCCTATTCTATCAGAAAGAATAAAATTTTTTGTGTTGGGTGTGTTTTGTTTTGTCTGGTGGGTTTTTTTTTTTTTGTGTCCAGAAAAGACCATATCCAATGAGGGCTTGAATATTTTTAATGACTGTTGTACTAATGACATTCAGACCTGCTCAGTACCTCATGGGATTAGACCTTAACCTTAATTAAAAAAAAAAAACAAAAGACTTAAGAATGAGAGCGAAACCAGTTTTTATAGGTTATGGAAGTTCATCCTGGATTATTATTCTGACACGTTTTAAAAGGCAAATACTTTACTTTTAGGTTAGCCAGACAATCTAGTAAAAGAAATGTTACAGTGCCAAATCTTCTGCTGTGTCCTGATCTCATGCACCTGACTCCAACTGTAAACTGACTCAAATTCACTTTTAAAATGAAAAAAAGAATTAAGCTGGGCTGCATGACTAATTTTCCTAAGTGTATTCATTTGGTAATGAGACAGGAGTTTCTGGAGATGAGACAACAACAGCATGCCAGAACAGAGGGCAGATTACACAGCAGATATCTGGAACCAGCAGGAAGAAGAACAGAACTAGGTCTGGTAGGACCAGAAAAAGACAAAAGACGGGCAAACTATTTTGCCCTCTTAAATTTAAAATGTGTTACAGAAATCAATCACAGATACTGACTAAAATTAGAGGAATTGGACCATGTAGTGTTTTTCCACAGTATCCGATCGAATGCGTTGCAGAGGTGGGTATGCAGAGAGATCTGTGCCCTACTGTTGGGGAGCTGCAGCTCCCAAATGACTGGATCAATGTGTCTCATCAAATGGGTAATGCTACAGCTCATACTGGAGAGTGTCTTGGTGCTGCTTATTGGACTACGTTGTCTCCCTAGCACAAATCAAACCCTGTTGAGCAATACAAATCGACAGATGGTCTGACTTGCTTGTGCTGGAGAACATCTTTTCTGCAAATATATAGGGAATTTTGAGACTGCTTGCTATGTATGCCTATGACCAATTAATTTAGTAGTTCAGTGTAAAACTAAGGATGTATCTCCCTTGTTCTTAGAAGTGTAAGTCTAGACTTTATGAAGCAAATTTAGACTTACACGTGCTACAGGGCTGGAGTCAGTAGAATTGTATCTAGTTGCATTGATGCTGATTTGGTGGTATAATGACTTGATGTATCTGCTAGAATTTACCAGTTTTACAGTGACCGACCCCGCACCGTGTTACGAGGAAATGTGTTATTCTCAGGAAGAAAAAAGGAAGTACCTGACTTTATGAGAAAGTGCCTGAGTCAACTTCTGAGGGATGTTATTCTGCCTTTTGGTGAACTGAAATGGAAACATATTTTACTTTTTGTTTGATGTGCCGTACTGGCACTTTTCTGTAACTTCACTGTCACACAGTAAAAGGAAAAATGATTTTGAGAGAAATAGATAGGGTAAGAAGTTTTCTGAATCTTTTTAGCTGAAAGGGAGGTTGAAAGAGAACTGGGGGAGGTGTTTTAATATTCCTGCAGAAGTAATTGGTGTGTTGCAAAGAAATGTAGGAGGGTGAGTTCTTCCACATTGCAATATACTGCAGCCTCAGAGGTACTGAAATATAGCATACATTCTAGCTGAAGTGTACTTAATTGCAAAGACTTAAATAAAGTAAATAAAAAATGCCAACTCTACAATAAGGATATCACCTTGAAGAAGGGCACACTGCCTTCACTTTTAGATGTCACTACTTCTCATTATTAATAAACCTATGAAAAAGAGAATAAAAGGCTATAAATAGCATACTAAGGTCAAATCAACTACAAAATAAAATAAAAATACTGTGGTAAACTGCCACAAGATTGTAGTGTACAAATGACTGTTGGCTAACAATTAAGGGACCTGTCACAGGCTCATTTTTTCTGTTGTATGGAATTTGGGAGAGTCACAGTTGTACTTACTTATCTTTGGTTATAAAGACATATTAGTGCCTGCTTGGAAAATGCAAACACACTTTGACCATGCAAAGGAATTCTGTTCCTTTGCTCTTCTTTTTTCTTTTTTTCATCCTTTTTTAATTAACAGGAGGAAGATAAGATTATGGCTTCTTTAGAGATCATTTGCTTCATTGATTTTTTTTTTTTTCCCCCTGCTGTAGTCAATAACAAATGTGCTTGTAAGCTGAAAGTGACTTGAATAACAGCTAACTATACTTATTCTCAGTGTTTTACATGGAAGAATAATTAACTTTTTTATTAACACTGTTGTTAATAGCTATAGAGAGCAAAATATATTGTAAGAGTTTTCTATAAAATACTGGTGGGACTTGAACACCTGATTAATATTAGTAGAATACTTTGTTTTAAAGAGTTTCATTATCTTTTTACTATTTCTTGTCATAGTTCTTCAGATAATGACGTGTATTTTGTGTCTTAAATTTTATAGGCATTGACTTTTCTCTTTGATAACACATTATTATATTTAGAGAGAGCTACATGAACAGCATTTGCACCATGTGCAGAAAAATTGTTGCAAGTTGTGTGGAAATGTAAGACAAATCAAGGCTTCTGTGCAGTCTTGTAGTTCACAGGTAACTGCAATGGACATGATATGTAAGGAGCAGGTAAAAGGGGAAAGACAAGGTTGCTGTGAAAATCCTTCCAGCTTGCCATTTTTGAGAGGTTAAAGGTGGCCCAAATGGAGCTGGACAGGACTATGATCGAATGGATAGCCTGTCTCTGGCAGGCTTTTCAGTCAAAAACAAATAGGAGTTACCTCTCTGTGGAAAGTTAATTCAGTTGACTATGAGAAACAGAAGGAGGAGGGGCTGTGGTTTCTTTCTATACCTGCAGGAGGTCAATGTAAGTGATGGTGATGAAATTCACTCCTTGATTTTTCTGGGCTGTTTACAGCTTATGCAGTACAACACCACAGCATGTGTGAATGAGGATATGACACAAGATTTCTCTGATGTTCTGTGATAGTACAAATGCATGTTCAAATATTTTATTCAGGCACTAGAAGAGTTCTTGATTTAAAGGCTATAAATCAAACACTTTTCCATACTTTAAACATGTCATTGGCATTCCCTAGAGAGTAGGTTGGGGCTTCTTGGTTTCAGGTTAGGAGGAAGCAGCAGGTTTTTTCTGGGCAGTGTGACTACTTCTGCTCTATCCAGCAGAGCACAGAGCAGAGAGATAGTGAGACTCTGGTGTGTTTTGTGACACAGGTCCACCTTAAAAATACAGTGCATACTTACCTTGTTATGAACTCATCCTGCATATCTTATATTCTGGTCATCTATAATTTTGGGAAAAGACAAGTTAATTTTTAATGAGGATCATGCTATTCCTGCTTCATAACAACAGTGGTCAGCTTTAACCATGGGCATATTCTGAATAATCTGAGTTTGACTTACCTGAATCCTGTATCATACCAGTAGTGAGGCTGTGTTACCAAAGGAGCTCTGTGGTCATCCTGACACCCAGTGTAAGAGAACCAAGACTTAGGACCTGCCTGCATGTCCTGCCAAGCCCCGTCACCCAGCAGGGTTCCTGGAGAGCCCCTTTGAGCTAGTGTCTCCTCTCTCCCTTCAGTTTTCTGAGGGAAGTGGTGTATGGGACCCAGTCCTAAGAAACTTTCTATGTGCAGCTCATAAAGATTAGCCAGCTTTATAGAGTTGTGTTGTTTTGTTTTTTTTTTTTTCTTTTTCTTTTCTGAGATTCTTTACCAGTTGATTTTTCCTGAGAATTTGCTTAGTGGTCTACTTATGAAGAAAACCTAATCTGCCATCTGATTTGGGTCTATGCAAAATGGTTGAGGCACAGGAAGAAAGGATTATTTTTAAGTTGGCCTTCATGCATTATTGCTGATTGGCAGAATGGGGTGTATAGTTAGCATGCTATTTTCTCATTTCCAGATGCCATGGCCAACACAGGCCAGTGTAAAGCTGTAGATGTAATTACCACTAGAAAAATGTTAGATGGCTGCGTTTGTTGAAACAAATGGGGTTTCTTATTGTTGGGGTTTCTTATTGTCACAAATGTTTTATCTGCTTTTATCTGGTTTCTGTCCCCATCAAGTGAGTGAGCTACAATAATATGTTATGATATATAATGTTTCTATTGCCATGTGGTGGAAAAGCAAGAGGGTTAAATATTAAATGGTTTGCTTGAAGCTCTAATTTGAAATCCCATCAGGGTCACTTGTTTACTAGCACTAACAGTTAACTAGTGCACAGCCTTTAAATTACTGCTTATTACAGCAGTGCTGTTCACACCACTGTGCTTAAGGACCTGTCAGCATTTCCAGTGGAAAACTCTGTTTTCAAAGGCTTATGACTTTGTCATGAATATTTGCTCTGAAACTTGCCAAATGTCATGTCAGGCTAGAAACAGATTATTTCCTTTATTGGAGACTACTTGACTTGCGTGGGGAATAAATCAGCTTTCGAATTATTTTGAACATAAGAAGAGCTGACTGAAACGTTTCCCCACCACCATATTCTACGGTATTTAAAATAATGTACAAGAGGAGTGTTCTGGGACTCTGGACTAACGAAGGGGTAATACAGTGAAAAGAATTAATGTAAAAGTACATTGATTTGTTGTAGGTTCACAGTGAGTTCTGACATGGTAACAATACACATTGGCAAATTTCTCTAGCTTTTGCATAATATTGCCGAGGCTTTGGCCATTAAATCTCAGATTTTCTTCAGCGCTTTGATACTTCACTTTACTCCTTCGTATTTGCCTTTTTGTTCCCATCTATCAGATCTAACTACACTCAGACTTGAGGTGTCTTGGGTTTGATTCTTATCTGAGGCTATAAAAATGTCTATGGACAGCTATGTAAGACAAAATTGTGTCTCATTTGCCCTGTCACTAGTGCTGCCCCACAGCTACGTTCCAGACCCTAGTGCTTGGTCAGATGCTAATGAGGCAAGTGCTGCTTCAAGACCACAGCTTCAGTGCTGTAAGTGGCACTCGGAATCCTCAAATTGGAGCAGTGTTATTTTGAGGGAATTTCCTCTTGCCTTTAAGAAACAGTTACTTCTTTATGCTTTTCTTTGCTATTGATCAGTATTCAAGGAATATGTTTTTCTCCAGAACACAACTAGGAGCTTTTAATGGTGAATTCCTTAATAAAGGAACAACTTTCATCTTTTCTGTTTACATGGTGGAGGTTCTTTCCTTCTTTGTTTGCTTTTTTTCTTAATTGTCCTTGAACAATAAATGTATCCAGATTCCAATGTTTTAAACTTTGCTGAATGTTGTTGACTTTCTTTCAGTTTGAGTTATTGGAATAGTTCATAAATCAAATTAGTGTCTTCCTTGATGACAGGTGTTACACTGTACTAAAACTGGGCAGATAACAGCTTCAAACTTTTAAAGCTCTTTAAAAAAAAAAAACCCACACACAAAAAACACTCAAGTACTGTTTTGATACAAATTATGTTTTCAAAACTCACACGTTGTGCTTAAGGACATGTACAAAGATTACTGTTTTGGAGATTTCATTGCACATTTTTGAGAAATCTCTAAATCTACATGTCAGGAAATAGCGAAGTATGCAAGAGTCCCATACAGTTAGCTTCAACTCCATGGTTTGGGATGCATTTTCTTCTGGCCAGCTTTCAGGTTTTGAGGTACAATATTCCCACAGCACTATTGTTCATGCTTTCTTGTTTACAACTGCATTGTGTCCTATTCAGCATGCTTATGTGTCTTGCTCTCCACTTGTAGGTGTTAGCCAGGGAAAAAGATGCATATACTAATAGATTATTTTTCTTGGAGGAAAAAATACAAGCATCAGCTTCACCAAAGTATGTTTTACTTATAATGGGAGAGCCAGCATCTAATGCAAGTAAATATAGTTTTATCTCTGCATTTTGCAAAGGATCTAAAGAAGTTACTGGAATAAATATGCATGCAAGTGCATCAAATAATCACTCAAAGTTGGGTGGATCCACAGTGTGAAACAAGGCCTAGGGGAAAGTAAATATGACAGCTTTAAAACTAGTTTTGAGATCTGATAGGAATTGGTATATAAGCTGGGGAAAAGGAAGGTCAGATTCAAGATGAGGAGTAAGAAAATCTGAGCTGGCAGGCCTGTAGCCCTGAATATGTTGGGTTTTTTGACATTAGGGTCACTGCAGGAGCAGGAAGATAAGTGAAGCGGATTTCAAGAGGTATTTATTATTTTTCATGTAATAAGACATGCAAGAAAAGTGGAAAATGCATAATTGTTCTTCCAGGTTATCCATACAATCTTTAAACTGTACAGGGATACTCTATGCTTGTAGTAAATGGTAGCTTTCATCCACCAAATTTATTGTGGATCAAATGTACAGTGATTAAAACTGAAAAGCTGGATAAAAATGAATTGCAGTAAAAATGAAGCTTAAAAGGAGAGGGTAAAAGACCATTCTAAGGTAAAGATGCTGTGAAGTGTCAGGATTATCGGTGAAGAACTCTATTGATCATCAATAGTATAAACTAGGATTACAGGAATATTATTTTAACCCTTTGGCTTTGCCATGAACATCTGTGTAGAATTCATCGACTGGGCTTCTGACCACATCATGCACACTCATGTCTCCACTGATCTGAGTGCAATGCTAACAACATTGATTCATTGTTGTGGTGATTATGCCCAATGCAGAAAAAAATTAACCTTGAAAAACAGTAAATTTACTTTCCTTCGAAATCTTTGTACCCCATGCAGATGTTAATTATTTCCTATACTATTTCTGTCGTTTACATGAAGGATCCATGTGTGCCTTCCATGACCCCAACTAGGTTGTTAGCCGCAACAGAGAAACAGGACTTCAGAGGGAGTTGCTAACCTTCACTGAATAGCCTGTCAGCCAGAGAATGATACAGAGCACCTTCAAAAGGTCCCCTAAGTAATGAGCACTAAGGAGGGTTATAATGGGCCCATCATTAGCTCCAGCTAATATTTTGACCTAATGCCCACATATACTACAGGTGTCATGCAGGGCCACCATAGGATTAATCTGCAGGATGTTTTGTGGCTATATGATGACAACACATTTCTTCAGCATGTTTCCCAACTTGTAAGCCTTTATGTGTATTTTGTATAATGCAAGTAAATTATGACTTCTTGCTTATATTGTTTACTTTTTTCCTCAAGCTCAGTCACCCACAGTGACTTATGAATCAAGTACAGAGACATTGAAAAAAGAAAAATAAATAGTAAAGTACTAAAAGCTTACCCTCTAACAAACATGTAACAAAATATAAATACAGCTACTAGGAAAACTCGTCCTTCCTCCTATTGTGTGTTCTTTCCTTCAACTGTTTGTTGGGGTTTTTTTGTTTTCCCCCAAATCCTGGTACTACTTACAATATGGAAAAGGATGAAGTCTTGTGCACTCCAATTCTGCGTGTGTTTTTATGGGTCTCCCATAAACTCATACCCTGCCATCCATGGAGGTCTTGCTTTCATGATAAGTAATTTATTTTGGTCTTTCCATTGGTGTGTCTGTTTTCCACTTTATCAAACCTATTTATTCACTCAATTTTGACATTCTTGCCTTCATACTTGATGGTTAAGAATCCTAATCATTGTAGTTGCTAAGGATTCACTTTCTCAGAAGTTACAGCTTGCTTTGCTTTCATCTTGTTAATTTCTTTATATCACTTCCTAAAGAATGTCAGTCATTTTGTAAGCTGAACTGAGCAAATGCTAATATTATTTATATTTCTGAACCAGATTTAGGGACAAATTCATCTGACTCCACTTGTCTGCACTTGTCTCTGCATGGTGTAGACAGTTATATTTTATTAACCTATGCAAACTGCTGAGTTCATTTCATGTGACTGTAATCTGGCAGTCATATTGTAGAATGCATCAATTATAAAAAGACAATTCAGTTTTTGCCCAGTAATACCAAATAGACATCAGAAGTTTATAATCAACTTATTTAGTAATAGGATATTTGATATAAGAAGGAGGCAATACTTAAAGGATAAGTGCCTACTTTTAAACTCTTTGCACACACAACATATTCCAATAAGATTTTTGTGTTTTTTATCACTTATATTAAAAACACGTGCATCCAAAATACTGGGTGTTATTTAAACTTACAAAGATGAAGAAACGGCAAATGCAAGTACATGCTCCAACATAAATTTATTAAAGCAAAAATATCTAATAAGATGGTAAAAACGTGGTCTTTACAGATGACATAAATTGATTAAAATTTCAACTTAGCTTGGTAAACTGAAAGCTTATTCTCATATTCACTCAGATACAGAGTACGGGCTAGATATTTGTGTGTGCACTCACAGAATTTTTTTTTCTTTAAGTAACTGTAGGTGAACACAAGTTGCTTTTCTCTGTATGCAGGAACTTGTTAAGAGACAAGTATGTAGTTCATGAAGAAATCTTAGATGTTGGTTTAAAATCAGTATTATCGAAGCCTACTGTATTTCTGAATACCTTTATAATCAACATTTAAGTTAATGATGCACATTTGATGCTGAAATACTTGTTAGAAATGGATACTGCATAGCTCTACCAATTTATATAACTTATTAAAGGCTCTATTATTTTGAGGAGTTGGATAATGTTAAACTCTAAAAGGCCTTTGCAAATAATTTCATTCATTGAGACACAGCACTTACCAGAGAAGAGAAGAGGAAGTCTTTTGGATGACATTTAACTTGACTTCATTTGGGCACGAGACTTTGAAATTCTCATATGGGCTTACTGAGTACAAATTAATGTTTTGTTAGTGTTTTCTTTTTTTTTTTCCTTTCCTTTCTCAATTGAGTTATTTTCAGGGACATTCAAGCACTCTCAGTGCAGTCTTTTCTTCTTTAAAAAAAAAAAAAGAATCAAAAGAATGAAAACTTTTCCTGAAAACAAGCTATTCAGTGCTTAAAATGATAAAATGTGGTCAATCCATGTTTGTTGTTTCTTTCTCTATAGCCACTAAAAATAAATCCTTCAGGGGAACATTTCTTTAGCTCACTTTTTCATTATTTCCAGAGGCAAAAGCTGGCAAGGCAATTTATAATTCAATTTTTGCTAAATCCACAACACCTAATATATATGTCAGGCATTTCAACGGCAGGGTACTTTGGGGATAGGTGATAAATTGTACTGATTATAAGTGCAAGCTGTTCTTCCAAAACATCATATCAAAAAGAAGGCAAGTATTATTAGGAGAATGTAATGTATCTTTAGAATGTCCAGAAACATAAGAGATAATCACTTCATGTGAATATATTCTCCCTTGAGTTTTACAGCTCAATATTAAGGTCTTACCATGTTTTTGATAGCACTCATCTGGAGGGAAGGACCATCATGGGTTGGTAGTCTTTCAGCAGCCACATAGCTCTTAGGCCTGCAATAATTAATTTCTCCCCCAAAATGGCTTACTCTGAAACATGGTTATAATAATTTTCTGACTATCCTGAGGTATGTGAAAAGTATAAATAATATTTTATAATATAATCTCCCCTGATCTTTTTAACATCCTTTCAATGTTTCCATATATTTTCCTGTGAGATACATGTCACTTCAGCTGTTTATCAATACTGCTGAGCAAACCCAAAAAAGTTCTTCAGATTCAGCTTGGATGTCAAGCTAATGAGAAAACAGGGAAAAAGACAGTATGTCTTGGGATCATTCCTCTTAGTGTGTCTGCTTTTTTAAAGGAAAAACTCAAGGGGAAGGAATCTGTTAAATCTTACAAAGATGAGATTGGCGTATCAACTGCAAGTAGTTAGAACCAAAAAATAGGTAAATGAATCTGGATAGTTGAGATTAGCTAGACTAATGCAAGCTTTTCACCTTTTTGTTCCTGGTCTGAATTTAGCTTGGCTGGTTTTGACTTGGCTGCTCAGTGGATGCCACTTGTTTTTCTTGCTAGCCACAGTCTGTATCCTGCTCAGACTCTCTGAGGAACTGTTTTTGTGACCATGGTATTGATTTAGGACCCATCCTGTATTGTCATCCTGATTTAGGCACATGTCCTTCTCTTTAGCATCTCAGGAAATTATTTTCTTGCTTTAAGGGTGGTAACCCTTATTAATTTTTCTAAAACAGGTAAAATTCAGCTTAAAGGCATGAAAGTACAATTACAAAGTTTATGTATATCTAAGATTAAGTAAAGCTTCAGTGATAAAGGCAATAAGGCTTAGAGTAGAAAAAGACAGTTCCAATAACTCCTGTTCTATCCATTTGCTATTCATTTGCTACTTTTAATTCTCAGTTTCTTCCAAATTGTATCCTGAGCCTTCTTAGAAGTTTTCTTTATTTTCTAGATTCAAGTCAGTATTCCAGGTGGTAAAAAACACTCTCTGCCAAAATGCTTTTCAACCAAATTTTTCTACCAGAATTTCCATTTTTGCTTTGCATCTACAATTTAATCTACTGTTTGTGGAAGAAGGAGGTTTTTCACTGTAAAATAAAAGTCCCCTTTCAGTTGCTACCAGCTGAAAAAAAAAAAAAGTTAAACTTCTCAACATGTTTCAAAACTTCGTAAATATCAATTTTATTTCACACTTCTAATGAAGACAGACAATACCTTTTTGAACATTTTAGTCAGCATTACTCCATGAGCCCACTTTTAAACTGAGCCTTGCATAAAAGAATACAGCAGTGAAAACACAGACTGAAACTGAATGAAGGGAAAAACTATTGCCCTGCTTCTGAAAAAGACTTTCAGATCAGCAACTTAAGGGATCTGAATGCAGAGAAGGGTTTGTTTTTTGGTTTTTTTTCTTTGTCTCTTTTGCAGCAATCCTCCTCACCCTCAAACTCTTGGTGATGCAAAAGGGACAAAACTAATAAAGAAGATGAACAAAAGTGGAAAACAAATGATTACTCATGAACCAGACCAGCTCAGTGTGCGCGCTTGTCTGAAAGACTGATGAGATAATACCTGCAAAAGAATGGTCTGCTCTGACAGGAAAAGGAGAACCAATGTATCCAGAACACCCAATAGCTCATCTGGCAGTAAACGAGGGGTCAAAATGTCAATCTTCCAGTCCTGCCCCTTGCGGTTTTAGAAATCTATTAAAGAAGTCCTAACATCTATTCAATAGTATTATAGACATTCTTATAGCATGGATGGAAAATTAAAAATAGGTGGAAGTATGGATAGCAAAGAAGTACTCTCAAAGGAAAAATGAAACAAAGTTGGAGAAAGATTGGAAAATACACTGCAAAAAAGTTAGTGAGAAATAGAGAATGTCTAGCAAAAGGCAGGGAAAGAGATGATATTTGAAGAAATAGCAAGGAATAAAATGAGGAAGAATCATGAAGGTGTTTGCCCTCTTATTTTAGCCTTTCCCTTTGAGATTCAAAAATAATTCCCTAAAAAATGCAGAAAAACGTAGTTGAAAGTTGCCTGCTCATGATTGATGATACCAGGCAGACATGGTTTCTGTTTGGCTACCTTTCTTGGGCACAGAAGGATACTGTGTTACAATACCCTGCTAGATAAAACATGCTGAAATTCGTAAGGCTGTTAGTTGAACCTAATCTCACGCTGGCAAAAGCTGTTACTATAGCAAGCCATATTGAATCAGCTATTAATAATGCAAAGATGTCATTGCTTCCAAAAGAGATTCTTAGCACAGCTTGTAGGAGAGATTAATATTATTCATGTTATTAGAAGCAGACCTAAAGAGGGACATTGTCTACTGTATGAGTAGAAAGGTTTTGTTTTTCCTGGAAAGCCTTTGAACGAGTAAAGAAAGGATCCAGACTAGAGGCTTTAAAACATCCCATATTTTCTCATGATTTTCCATTAGAAAAAATAAAACTTGTGCTTCCATTTTTACAAAATTCTTATTATAGATACATTCGTGTCCTTGAAGAGCATGGTGGAGAAGGTGGTAATTTTTTTTACAGTGAACATTTACTTTTGGATATACTTCCTTATGCCCCGATGCCACATTAATGAGCTTGTTAGAGACCCTGTGACTTTAATGGGACAAGAATGAGGCTGGTATAAATATCCTCAAGCCAGTGTAAAAAGCATAGCCTCGACCTTCTGGAATAAGGGAAGACTTTTGATGCAGATGCAAACATGACTTTACATTGGTTTTTTTTTTTTTTTTTTTGGTTTTTTTGTGTTTTTTTTTTTTTTTTTTTTTGCGGGGTGGGGGCAGGGCTTATTAATTAGTGGATTTTGGAGACAGTATCTTGTATCTTCTATGCTTGTGTGTGAATTTCTGCACAAAAATCTAGAATTTGAACCACTGGCATAGTGTTTCTAAGACTTCTCTAGTTGAAAGTGTTGAAGAAGATGGGAAGGTTGGATCAGCCTCATGAGCTCTAAATCTGGGCAGAGGTAAATCTCATCTCAGCAAGTTTGATGAGATTTTTTAATGAACGAAAGCTCTTTGGGTGATGTTACAGGCCTGAAAACATAAGTTAGGATCAAAAAAGTACAATGGAAGTTGGTTTTTTTTGAATTACTTCAAAGTAAATGTGATTTGGTTTTTAGTTTGTTCAAAGGCTTTTGTGAGATGTTTTCCTCCTGGCTTTCCTTTTACTGCTGAATGCTGAGGAAAAAACAGGCATGCATCCATTTGAATATGGAACAGCAGGTAGTTCCATAGAAGATGCTCCTACTGCTTCATTCTAAAAACAAGATATTTAGGGTTGAGTTTTTTTTGTAAGAAACATTTCAATGCCAGCAGTCTCTGAAGGGGTGCAATCAGGGAAAGATAACAGGACTGCAATTAATTTTATAATGCTGAGAGTATTTTAGTGAAGTTAAAATAAACAAATAGAGTTCTTGGGCAAACGGAATTCAAACTTTCAATTACTCTAAAATAGATTCTGGCTCATTCGATCTAGCTGACACTTTGATGTGTTTAAATCTTTGCAGACACTATGTAAGAATTGAATCAAGGCCAACTACACCCCCTCTGCTCTTGCAAATGCAGAAGCAGTGGTATCTAAACAGTAAGAGGACCGGCTCTTTCAAGAAGGAAATTTGTAGTGATAACATGAACAGTGGCTGTCACTAAAAGTCAAATGACTACTTTTAGATGTTGGTGGTGAGGGTTATCAGAAGGCAAATATGGCACATTAGATTATGCAACCTACTTTCAGGGTTTTGCTATGTTTTTTGTCTTAAGAAGAGCATCTTGTGCTTTATGGTACAAAGACCATGTTACAAAAGACCCGATTCAGCAAAAGAAGAAAAAAGACAATATCCATAGTATTCATTTTACTATACTTCAACAGTAATTCCATAATCAGAGATATATTTTTAAAGTATAAACACTTCTCATTCTATAGTTAATATCCTGCATGCCCATAGCAGTACTTTTACAGTAAGCAACAAAACAAATTACTTATGTATCATAGTATTTACAAAACACCAGTAAAAGTAAAGTTTGTGCTCTCAACAACTTTTTACTGTTGTGCACTGGACAGAAAAAAAAAAAGTCAGGAAACATGAGGAATCCCAAAGACAGTATAATTCTAACCCTTGGTTTTCATTAAAAACTTTTTCTAGACCTTATTCCACATGTTACTTGTATATATTATCAGGATACAGAACTGAATAGGAAGTTCACTAAGGCTTGTTAAACCAATATTCAAGGCAGTCCAATGAGGAGAAGGAGACCAAACAGACAATAAATAGGGAAGGCTCTGAAGTGCAGGTGAGATTCTTTCAGTGAAATCAGAGTCATGGCACTTCATAACATGAGGTTCCAGAAAGTGATCAAAGGCTCTGTAAGGATAATTAATCCTTTATTTAGTTTCATAACCTATTGTTCTGAATGTATAAACTATCAGGAACAGCTGCTTATGAGATCTAAAAAGCCATTAAACAATTAACTTTTTTTCTTTAGGAAAGACTTAATTTTTATCTGTTCCCCAAATGAAGATCCTATTGTGCATCTTGCAGGTTTTTTCCCCTCTGCATTTCAACACAGTCAATGAAGTTCTGTGTTAGTATCCTAAGCTGAATTTCCTGATTGTAAAGAAAATAAAAAAAAAAAAAAAGGTAATTCTGTGATTCGTCTCAGGCTGGAGAATATCATGACATTCTAACTCATTCTATAAATATTCCAGCATATGATGCAGGAGTGTAGCCAAATAAAGCGCGCTCTGCTGGATTCGTAAGTAGATAGGAAGGTGGATCAGCTGAAAAAAAGTTATCTGAAAAAGGACTGACTTCCAAGGCTGCCTGTGAAATAGCTTTAGCCATGAAATATGTGCTAAAACAAGAAGGGAAAACCACCAGATGACAAAATGGGATGGATAAAGTGCATGACACAACAAAACAAAAAGCTTTCCTTAAAACTCCATTGTCGTAACATATTTCTCCTCTGGGTCCTTGAACAAAACACTTCCCAGGAAGTGCAATGCAAGAGGAGGAGGTCGGTGGAAGTTATAGATGGGGAAGCAAATGCAGCTGGTGTAGATAGAAAACGAGAGGTTCAGAATGGGGTATATAGCACAGAGCTGTGAGTAGGAGCGGCTCTGAACGATCTGCTGAGCACAAGATGGGAAAGTCCATACGAACAAGCGTATTCTGGGGCTGAGCTGAGCTGGGTATAATTGAACTGTTCTTACAGACAAGCTACTTTAAGAAAAAAAATGATGTCACTCTTTTTACATTGCAAAAATGTAGTCTAGCATACCCTCGTGATGGGGAGTGCAGATACAGTGATAGGGCCAGGAGAGCTATGCTTGAGGTTAACTGAATGCCTAACATGTGTGTCCAAGTGGGAGGAAGCTGTGGTGAGACAAGAAATGAGAGAAATAATTCATTTAGTGTCTGGCCTGATGACTGTGAATTTCTTTAAAGATGATTTCTGTGTATTGTGTAGGTTTGTGGGCTTTTGTGTTTTTCTTTAGTGCTGCTATAAAGAAGTACATCTCTTTGCTAGGGCTAAATTATGATCACTTCAGTTTTGTGACTATTAATCAAGAGAAGGCATTTGCAAGCCTTTCCCAGCCACATATCCTTTGAGGGTTTTGAAAGCTATAGAATGCAGTTTGTTATCTGTCACTGCGAGGCTGTGCCAAGTTCCATGATGCAGTGAAAGCGAAGTCATACACTGCAGCTGACACTTTCCCACTGACCTCAGCTTGTTGCGCTGCATAAACAGAAGCTATTACAAGTCAGTATGGTTCTTGGAGCAGGGTTACGCTGAAAGGAGCGCAAGAAAGTTTTTCATGTTTCTCCAAGGTTCAAAGCGAACGATGTGCTTTTTCTGTCACATCAGCAGATGAGGCTTTCATATCCTCAGTTCACCTCATAAATAACAGGCACAGAGGATGGTTGTATAAGGCTGCAGTTCAAAAGGATTGAAAACTGACAGCAGACACTGCCTTTCCTCGACATGCTCACCTTTAGCTATGCTTAATGGTGGGTATGTTTCAATTTAATACGTGCCTGTTTGGTGAATCAGCACCCAGCCTTGTAGACAAAGGCTTGCAAGGGGAAGCCACTGAGGCACCATGATGGCTTCTGAGAGAAGATGCAAACCTGGGAGCAGGTTGATGGGCTTGAGGACCTGCCGGAAACCTTGTCTGGGTTGGTGGCATCGGTCAGGGAAGGAGGTTGAAAAGAACTGGCTGTGGGCTCCAGGGAGCCACCAGCAATCTGGAGGTGGTGGTGGGCAGGGGTATCATTTTGTTTCTCCCCCTGCCTCCTATCCCTGGAGGTAAATGTGAAGGACTGGAGAAATAAAGTGGGGATTTATTGGGAGGGAGCAGATTTACTAGGAACTGGTGGGCAGCGGAGCACTAACCTTCTGCTCCTTCTCTGAACTGATCTGATCACGGGGCGCGCAGCTCCTCTCCTGCCTGTCTTTCTCTCAGGGTCTACAAAACAGGCAGTGGGGCCATGGCACCCTGTGTTGGGGCATTTCATTTCCTCCCTTCCCCCCGTGATCTGCCAACGTAAACAACTGCCTACATTTACCTAAACCGAAAACCAGATCTGCCTCTAATCATGTTGGGTGACTGTTGACATGTGTAGAGTTTGATATTTTGATAATATTACATGTCCGTGATAATACTTCATTACAGTTATGTCCTTGGCTATAATTCTTTCAACACAGTCACTTTTGCACAGCCCTTTGAATTACAGGAAAGCATTGTAAGGCCAAGTTTTGCTCTGATGGTCACATTACAATTCTGAAGATTTAGAATTAATCAGCATTTGATATACCTCCGAGGAGTGAGGAATGCATTTGTTTCTCTCACGTTTTCTTCTAGAGGAAATTGTGCGTGTGTTTGAGGGAAAGGGGAGAAGACTTGAAAATATTTTTCTTTTCCCCTGTCAGCTTTGCTTGTAATTTGAAACCATTACTGATGTGTTGTCATATAATATTATACCCCTCCATTTTACAGATTTTCAGTTACTTCCCTGATCACTTAACCTAGGCAGAGAGGAGAACATTAAACTGTGACTTGCAAATTGCTATGCTGATCAACAGTCCATATTATGAATCTGTGGGGGTTTTTTTCTCTGTATATAGAAAAATCTACATTAGATAGAGTTTTTAGTTTAATTTCTACAAAGTAAGCTGTCCTGTGATTTGAACAGCAGGAACTTGTTATACTTGAATGATCAAAACCTGCCCATCTTTCACAAAAGGTGAAGCCTCTGCCTGGGTCCTGTCTACAGTTTGTAAATTCTCAAATGCTATAGAAGAGATAATATAATATTTTATCACCTGCCAAAATAAAAGTTCAGACCTGGTTTGAAAATGTATTTTGTGACCTGTAAAATCTTTAAGAATATTTCCAATATTTTCTCAAAGTAAAATTTTCCTTTGGATTAATCAGAACAATTCATTTAGATATGAATGAAATGTATTACATTGATGTTGACCAGTTTTTAATAATCTTATAAAATAAATTTAAACTGGCTTTAGAAATAGAACATTCTGACACCGGAAAATATTTCCACTATTTTTGAGACCAAGATAGTAATTGTGTTTGCAAAGTTGCCCAATGTTTTCTAGAAATTAGTTCTGAAGATCATGGGGACAAACTGTTAACTGTTCCTTTGGTTTGAATCCTAAAAATAGCAAATTACACCGATTAAAAAAAATATTTCCATTCTGCAGTGAACGTAGGGAATGAGTGCTTTTTCAGTAGTTGA
>NW_010554142.1:0-28101 GCF_000687285.1 Phaethon lepturus | reverse complement strand
GGAAAGAGTGCCTGACATATCTCCAGTGTCCAGCATCTTCAAAAGATGAACAATTTGAGTCTGACAAAGCATATATTTGATGCATCTCCCCACCCGTAATCCTGAGCCCATAGGATTCTGGGCAATACGCATGTCCCTCTTTTCCTGTTGATCCCAATGGGAGATGGAGGTGAACAAATCTATGCAGGAGCAACTGGGAGTGTGATGACTTAATCCTTAATGAGAATTGTAAGAATGTTTTTCTTACACAATCTTATCATTAGACTGTCATCAATAGTCAAGACACCACTATAATCCTTTTAGAGGTAGTCAAGATTATAGCCTTTTTTGGTTCATTTAGATTCACTTTGCCTTGAGGCTAAACATAATAGTAGGGTTATTTCAATGTCTCTAGTCAGTACAGTGTCTGCAAACCCGTAGAGCATACAGATTCAGGTATCTCCTTGTGTGCAGATTTGAGTTTAAATCTTCATCATGCGAAGAGTATGCACGTATAGTGTTCATGCTTCTGTTTTCCAGCAGAATGGTGAGAGCTCTTCCCTGATCATGAGTTGCCATCCCTGGAAGTGTTCAAAAAACGTGTGGATGTGGCACTTCAGGACATGGTTTAGGGGACATGGTGGTGCTGGATTAATGGTTGGACTTGATGATCTGGAAGGTCCTTTCCAACCTAGTGATTCTGTGAAACGTCTCTCTGCGGGAAGTTTGCATCTGAATTACCGCTATGGTGGATATGGAGGTATTTATCTCAGATCTAAAATAGGTCTGAGGATGCGTGCCCAAATATTACCCATTTCTCCACAACATCTCTACAAGGAGATCCCTGTAAACACCGAAATTCATATGAGGTGAATGCTTCCTCTCTATAGCACTACTGCAGTTTGCATTTTCAAAAACTTACCTGCATGTTTGAGATAAAGCTGCAGGCCTCTTACTTCTCATATTAACCTGATCTATCTCATCTTTTTATTTTAATTTCTTGTTCTGTTATGTGGAGTGGGAGGGGGCTGTAAAGATAGTCACTGATTCTGCAGACATAGGAGCTTGGATACACATTTTGGAAGTGGAAGACTTCTGTTCTTCCTCTTGCTGGCCCAGTTAGCATTTAACCAAAAGGGAGAAGAATTGACATAAGAACCAGACAGGAACTAGACCCAACTGCTATCTGTCTTTCCGCTGAGTACCCAAAGTACTGAGCTTTTTGTGAAAGTCTCCCTCCGATTTTGATTTTATCCACGTCATCCACCTTGGGCCTGATTTTTTTTTTTTTCCCCAGCAGATGTTAAATCAAAACCAACCTTTTGCTTGCAAGAAGTTTTGTTTTAATGATTCAGCATAGTCTGGAGGAAAAAAAAAAAGTTCCCAATCAGCTTAGATAAACAAAGAATCTGTATTGGGAGAATATAATTCACAGATTAGTAACCTGGTTGATTACAATGTCAGCTGCTGGTGTTTCACTTACTAAATTAAATATTACAATCACTTTTTCACTTAGGTGTTCAAGCTATAGATGGATCTTTTCTTTCTCAATGAACCTTTCATCCTTTTACTGACATTTATTCTTCTTTTTATTCAATTAACCCAGAAAGAAAGCTTCTGGCAGGGCAAGTCAGCTGTTGTCTGCGGAAGAGAGACATACAAATCTTGTCACATAGCTTTTATTTTTATGGTCAGGAACCCTCAGGCCTAGTATTAAGGCAACTTAGACTTGTGTGGAACTTTACTGTCTCCTGCACACTGTGAAATAAGATTACATGATAGAGAAGATCAATTTACTGAGGACATTTAAGCTCAGAATATTAAGCTTTTTGTGCAATCGCATCTCGTCTCTAGCTGTGTGGCAGAAAAGCTAGCCACAAGATCCTTGACAAATTAGATATTACCACATCTAACTGTGTATATTTAAGCTTATCAAACTGAATCGTTGCATTGTAACTGTGCTCTTACGCAGACAAGGACTCCATTTAATAAATGCAGTGCCATTTAATAGTAATTAATCACCCAACTAAAATGTCACATTAAGGTCAAAGAGACCAGAAGACAAAAAGAAGAGAACATTAAATTCAGCTGACAAACATAGGAAAGGAGAATATGGAGCCAAAGAAAGTTCTGGGACATTGGCACTGGTAAAACATTTAATCCAAACTTCTTAACTTTCCGTTCAGTTCAGAAGTAATCACATTCACTTGGTTCAAAGCAAGGTCATTTTTGTAACTTTAAAATGAAATTTCCTCTTTGCGTGTGCAGTGAGCGCCCATTGCAAGCTTGGAATTGTTGGTGCATTTTACAGATGTTGTGTTCTCAGTATTTGCTATTTCCTTCCTCCCTGCTTCTCTCTTCTTTTTTTCTTTGCTGTTACTGATATTCTTCATTTCGGTGGAATTTTCCTCAACATATCCTGAAATAGAAAGAGTTTGGAAATACAGCTTTTCTGAAGTGGAATGAAATACATACGTACAAAGAAGAGAATAAGACACCATCATCAGTCATGTACTTACACTAATTTGAGAAGTAATTTAGGAATAAACCCTTCCTAATATTTGCAAATTGCGATGAAGTTCAAAAGCATGCTGCTGAATTTTTTGGTACAACTGCAGTTGGTCCTAGAGCTAATGACCAGAACCTAAGCATCTTAGAAAGTCTCAGATTTGTGGAGTACATAATACAGAATTTGATTTCATGTTACAACTGTGTAATGCTTTAGCACTGAACAGCAAAAACAACGAAGTTATTGAATTGAATAAGAAGATGATTTGTGAACAATATTCTTATAAAGAGAAGCCCTATATAGGGGGCTCTATTTCAGAGCAAGTGCATTTACCACCTGCAGAAGTAAAAATTTATGGAGTTCCTTGTACTAAAGGTATGGAAAGTTACAGAAAAGGTAAATATCCATTGATAGTTCCAATTCTTCAAGACTGTGTTTATCAACTTCAGTATAAGCTTAAGAACTGGTTTATATATGTTTGCATTCTCTCTCACATAGTGTCCCTTTTCCTTTCCTTCGTAGAATGTAGAAGTAAGCAAGTGCTATCCGCTTTTAAAAGATATATTTTGAAATGCCATGGGCTAAACAGACTACTTTCTGTGCATGAAGAAATGGGCTAATAAAATACAGTCAAGCATGAAAATGTATTATTGTCAGCATATGTTACAGAATTCAGACATACTGCTTCTAAATAGACTCGTTCTTTAAAGCATCTATCATTTCTCCTTCCTGTTCCAGAGTTCTCAGTTTCATGTCCAAGAATTTTTGTATTACTATTGTGAAAAAGAGTAATTCTTCAAAAATTACTCTACATTTGGCAAGATCTATCTTTATAACTCCTGCGTCAGTCCAAAGAATTTTGGCCTTTCCAAAGGTTAAATATTATCTTTCAAAGTTGTGTAACCCTGGCTTTGTCAGGAAGTGCGTCCGTTTTCTAAAATAACATTTTACTACAACTATTACCGTTTATGTGAAGAAGTTATAATGGGCCAGGTAATTATAAATTATTTGTTCACATATGAAAGCCCAAACTCATGATAATGAATTAATTTGACATTCATTTCTCACACTTAGCTGCTTGATAAATTTTGACTTAGTACTGGTCACGGCTGTGACACATCCAGGGAGATGTTTTCATGCACAAAGTTGAACTACAGTTTATGCTGCTGGTTACCATGCATAGATGCACATTTCAGTTTTTAATGAAGGCTTTGATGATGCAAAATTTGAGAGTTCTGATGTTAATATCTGAATAACTTTCACAGGTTTTGTAGATGAAAAAATACCATTCTTTTTGTGTTATCTATGATTGTGGTCATTTCTGGAAAAGCATATTTCTCCTTCACACAGTTCACATTTCCATGCAGCTTCTGTGGCAATCCTATAGACAAGAGTCTATCTCTTATTCAGCACTGACAACCCTCTAAGAAAAGCTCTTGTTTGCATGTTTGGCAGTATAGATTAAAAGATTACTGTGTTTATCTCATAATCCAGTGGTTTACAAACTGCGGTGTGCGTTCCAACATAGTGTGCCACCATTAGTGGTGCTTGGCTGGCCTGTGGTCTGCAGCAGATCCTGTGCTCTGCAGGATCTTCATTAGGGACTATATCGTCTGGCCACAGTGCAGCACCACAGCCATTTCCAAACTGTGGGAGCCATAGCACCTGGAACACAACAGTGTCCTGTGTTAGACCTTGCACATACATGCATGAGCTGCACTGGAAATAGGGACCTGTTCTCATAAAACATGAAGACGTGACAGGAATTAAAGTCACCTGGACAACTTGAACGCTAAAGATTCATAACATTCGGAGGTCAATTCTGAAATGTAATTCCACTTTTTGTGCTTTGTTTATTAAAAACAACCAAAAAAACCCATCTCAGAGTGAGTTCTGTCAGCGGAACAGTGTAAGGCATCAACATGTATCATAGGCAATTGTTTGTTCTCAAAACCTAATTTGCACTTCATTTGAACAAACATTGGCTACATAGAAACTGGTAGCTATGGTAGTAGGTGATTTGTCTTTTTTTTTAGGCTATTTTCAGCAGCTAGAGGACAGCTAGTAATTTTTGTAAGTGCACTACATAGCTTATAGTAGAGGCAGTTTGGAAACTTTGAACTGAAGTAGAACATTCACTGACATTTACAACTTTTCTGCTCCTCAGCATGCCTGTAGTGACTCTCTCCCTCTGCCTGCTTCTTGCATTCATCCTTCCGCATACCCTGGCTCCGGCCCTTTTCTTTTTCTCTGACTTCACCTTTGGTTTCCGCCTTTGGTTTCCTTCCCATGTGATTTCCTGCCCTCTCTCATCTTTCCAGCTCCTATAAACTCGCTGCATCTCCAAACATGCCTTCTACTTGTCCTGGCTCTGCAGGCCAGCCCTTTTCCTCCCTTGCCTCTTTGCCTGCGGCGCAGTTAGAGCGGAAGGGCTTTGCTCTCACCTCTGTCCTTTCTGGAGACCACTCTCTCGCTATCTGTTCCCTCAAGAAAAACTTTGTTCAGCTCCTTGTAGCTCTAAATTGAAACATGCTCTTCTGACAGACTTCTTGCGGAGTAGCTAATTCTTGCATGTACACTCCGAGCATGTACAATATGAGCTTTTGTGGGCGCTGTTGGTTAAATATGGGTGCAAGTATGTTACTGTTGCTTGGGTAACCTTGCCAAAGTACACTGTTAAACAAACAAGTACCCAAAAAGAGGGAGCTGGAAGGGGATACCTGTCATAGGAAAAAATTTATCTCAGTGGTAAAGTTTAGCAATGCTATAAGCAAAGGTGGTGATGGGAAGATTTTGCCTTTCCACATTGGTTCTAGCAATTCCATCTGTGGCACATGTTTGTGTACGGGAAAGACAGAGAGACAAGCTCTGTGCATGTGTGATTTATTACGAATGGCTTCCTAAAACATGCAAGTCTGAACATGTGGCAGGGAATAGATGCTTCCTTCCTTATATCATATGTATTTGAAGCACTTCTAGAAAATTTTTCTTTATGAAGAAGACTTATAAAGCAAAAATCTCTTCATAAAATGTATCTTCTTCTTTTGCCAGAAGGTGTGTGTCTGATGTATATAACACTGTGTTGTCTGTACATTTTGAATTTTTTTGTACAACAGTATGAGTGCAACATGCTTTTTTAAAAGCATTTCTGCTTATGATTTGCTTGTGCTCTGCCCTGTCTCTTCCATGGAGTTGTTGACAGAAGCTGAGGCTTTCTAAATCCAAAGAAATACACAATAGTTTGCTGTCTGAATAAAATGTTGTAGCTTGACTTCTACTTTCCTATAACCAAATGTGACTATGACAAGGAAAAATTAACACTTTCAAAATTAATTCAATTTTAGTGAAAAAAAAAAAAAAAGTCTTGAGCTAGTATCTGTCAGACCTCCCTCCATTTGACACTCTTTTTGACAGCAACATAAACCCACTGTTACAGTTTGCTCACTTCAAATTCCCAAGAAGCTACTTGCTGCAGCAGATCTCAGTGCAGAAATAAACCACTGATCCAAATGCTAATTTCATCTTCACTAAGTGTTTGCATGAGGGCAATTATGTCAGTGCCTTCCTATAACTAGAAAAAACTGGGGCTGTCCCCTATCCCCCACCCTCCCCATGAGCATGACCCAATTTAATTTGGGTTTTCCAAGCTAAAATTAATGCAAAAATCTAACTGTGCTGTCACGAATGGGGATCCCTGTGCATCTAGCAACCTATTTGTAATGCAGGGAAAGAAGTCTGCTGGCTTGCACCAGGGGATGAATATGCCCTCAATCTTGTCCCCTGCCATTGGGTGACACTGGAGCCTTTGAAAGACGTGCCCCCACTGCGTTTGCAATGGGACTTGCAGAGAGTCTCAGCAAATGCTGTACACAGACATGTATCTCCGTATCTATATAAATGCTGTACAGCCCCATTGCGGTATGAGGGAAGTAGGCGGCTGCACTTGCACTGCCAACAAAGTCCCTTTCTTTCCGAGGTGATCATCTGCCTCCCGAGCCCTGCCATAAGCAGCTTGAGGTCTAAGGGCTCCTCACTCCCTTGAGAGGATGGCATTCCCCAGCCTGTGCCTGCGCTGGGACACGCTGGGTGTCTTTTATTTGTTTTCTTTCCTGACAATACTACCCCTCTCGGGGCAGGCGCTTTAGTGAGATGGATCACACTCAGGTAACCGGCAGTTCAAGGAAGTCCTTCCCCGGGTTGTTTACACCAAGGCATTTTAGAGCAGCCATTTAGCTTCCACCCCATCCCACCCTGCTGACCAGCTGTAAGTGTAAAGGCCGCCAGCGGGCCCGCGGGTCGCTGATAAACTAAACCCCCATTTGGCAGGCAAGGAAGCTGGGACGATAAGGATGTTGATTTATGTTTTATCTGTCACTACATTTTCAGTAAAGCTGGGCAGCCAGCCTTAACGGAGCGAGGGCTGTTATCACCTCTCCTTAGCCCTTTAAGTGCAACAGGCTCTTTTGTGTCTCTTGCCGAATGCTGCTTCGTTAATTGCGAGGGTAAACAGGACACGCAGCGCCGGCCCTCATTGCGCTTTGCTCAGGCGTCACTTAGCGCAAAACCGGCAGATTTGGGGAAGGGGACCAGGTCCGGGAGACACACGTGCATAAAAGAGTTCGTAGAAGTACTCTGCATTTCCTAGACTTGTTTCTATCATTTAAAATGTATTGCATGCCTTGAAGGGAATGTAATGGCTGGCTTAATTGGAGATAACTTCACTGAAGTGCCTGCAGTTAGTGTTTATGTCAGCAGCGAATGTGCCCTTTAATGCCGTGCACCTCAGGTATGACTATTCAATATAGGAAAAGTCTGACAACATTAATTACCAGGGAAATAAATGTTGTGAATTATATGTACGATTATGTACCATTTTCCCCTCATTTTGGAGGTGAGCGTTATTTTTCTGAAAGCATTGTAAGATTTTACACATTATATTTAATGGCAAACACATTTTTTAGCTGTGAGAAGCACCGCATGCCTTTTGGGGCCTGTAGAAGTGCCCACAGAGAAGGGGGTGGAAAGAGCTGGAAGAGAAATGTGAGCATTAAAATACTGAAGTATTCCGGCAAAAGCAGAACACGGAATAATCGAGGCGGGGAGGGGGACGGGGACCCCAACCCAAACCCTAAGCAATTCTTGTTACATCCTACGCAAAATATTAAAAATACAGGTCTCTCTTTTCCCTCATCCCCTTCTGATTTCTTTTTCCTTTATTTCTCTCCCCAAGTATTTCATCTTACCTTCCAAGTCTGTCATTATATCTCTTTCTAAACAAAACGAGAAAAAGAAGCTAGTTCCTGCTTGAGGTCAGTGGGAACTTTGCCATTGACTTTAAATAGGTCTAGAAGTGGGCCCAACAGAGCATTTTATAGCTTCCTTTATTTATCTTAGGTTTTATTTTGAGCAATGTGTCTTTTGTATGACTGCATTACTTCCACACTGAACACCATAATAATGGCCTCATATACATTATTATATATACATGTACTGAACAAAGCATTATTGATAGTTGTACTCTTTCAAACAAGACTAAAAGACTAGTACTGTGCAAGGATGCTTATGGTTTGGTGTAGGATTAGTGTTCTCTGTAAGTCTGTGCTTGGTGTCCATAACGATTTTCAAGTATAAACAGGAATACTGTTATTCCTGATTGGTGAATAAGGGAAAGGCAATAATTAACACTTCAGTCAAGGAAGCACAGGCTGCAGTTTCTTTGGCTATGAGCATCATTAAGAATACCAATCTAGTCTTCCTGATGACAAATGGGGGAAAAAGTAACCGATCTCCAGACTGGAATACAGGAAGAACCATACTGAAATGCTTGAGCTTAGTGTCATTAGGCTGGTAGGCCAAGGATAACAGTGCAAAGTTTGGCAGAAATCAGGCTGATAGCCAGGGATATCAGCTGTGGAGCGTGCTGGCCATTTGTTACACATGATTCAGAGGCACAAATGATGGTAGGGACTATTTCTGTTTCTTGTTGATGACAGTTATGAATCTTGACTTCTTCTGAAAACTGTGTCCAAGGAATCCCCAAAGAGCCATCTCATGCGTAGAGATAATTTATCACAATTACAAGTGCAATGTATTACAATCATAAGTAGAATAACCAACGGCGCAAATAAATGAGAGGTGAAGGTGGGTTTGCTGCAAAAGGGGCTGCAGCCATGAATCAGACCAACCAGCCTCTCTCTGTCTTGTCAAAAAATAAGGTAGACCCCCAGCTGGATAAAAGCTTCAGCTCACAGAGGTCTGACAGTGAGGATGGATCAAAAGCATATTTTTCTCTCCCAGTTCTACTGAGGGATACTGTGGATCAGCTGTACTCAGGACACATTGGTCTGAGAGCTGCACCTCTTCTTTCGCCCCAGCCAAAACAGCCAGCTGAGCTTATCTATGTGCGGGTGCATTGCAGGAACAAGACAAAGTCACTGTTGTGTGCATTCCCTTCAGCTAGCTGAAGTTAAAAATCAATTTTCCTTCCAGTTAGTATGGTTACATTACTTGCAGGGCAGCTTTAATACTGCTGGGTTTGTCTTCCACAATAAATTACAGCAGCTGCCTGGAGAACATATAACCCATTTACTTCTTGTTGTCACGGAAAGAAATCTACTGATAGGCAAAACAGAAGGATTTATGGAAACCCATTGGTAAGTAGAGGCCATGGAGTCTGGGGCTTACAGCAGCTGTAGTCTTTCCCTCTGAACGGGTGCACACGGACACTGTCCGGCATCCAGGGTGAATACCAACATGTCACAACGTACACAGAGGGATTGGTGACACTGCTTTGCACCCGAATATGTTTCTGAGGATGAAAACAAAATGTAGTCATTAGTTACCACAAAAATATACTGTTGGCAATGAAATGCCTCTCTAGAAACCTCAAGGGAAGGAACAGCGCTTGCTGGGAGAGTAGCCCTGGCTGCAGCATAACAGCCTAGTATATTGGTTGGACTGGAGCTAAGTAAGAAATTTTACAAATACAATCTAATTTTTTTAATTGATAAATTTTCCACAAGCCATCATGGTTGCTCTCCAGTGTATTTGTTTTCCCAGGTATTTGCTGAAAGCTTTCTACAAACATATCTTTGGTGTTTATAAATAAATTTGCTTGAATGGATAGTTTTCTAGGGTTTTTATTATTTAGTTGTGGCAGAACAAATGCATCTCTTAAAATTTGGATCTTATATATAGTCTGGAAATGCCATATATTCTTGCACAGGCCTTAGTTTCTGTTTTTTCAAGCTCTCCTACCAGTAAACTGAATATTCATGGAAAATGGATTGAGAAAGGGTGTCAATAACACTGAAATAAATCCAGTGTTTTACTCAAGTGATTATCCAGGAACATTTTTGGGCCACTTTCCCAATTTCTGTTAAAAAATAAAAAAAGGGAGAATTAAGTCCTCCCATCCATTTATGAGTTAAGCCATTTTAAAAGTTGCTGTATTTCATTACACAGTCCCACACCCACTTGTTTGCCAAAATACAGTTTGCTACTAGCTGGATCCAGAGCAGCCGCCTTGCCCCAGAACAGCTGCTGGTGCTCTATATTTGCAGCTTCCTCTTGCTCTCTGATACTCCATAAAACTGTTTATATTCACTGTAAAAGTATTTTCACTCTGTCTGCTTAGTGACCATGCACCACAAATATTCTCTTTACCACTAACAATCATGAAATGAAAATGTTTACAAAACTTCATTTAGTGCCAGTACCTAATAAACTATAGAAATGTTCTGAAGTGAATGTGTGTACGTGTGTGCACACTTGTGTATGAACAAAGTATTTGCCTAACTTTTCTGTGCAGCAGAGAAAGGGTGGTGGTGTACTTTTACTAGGACTACTCCGAGACTGCATGCATTTGGTGTCTGCTGCCTGGCTTTATAACTCTTTGAAGCTTATTTATGGCCTGTGGAAGAACTGACACGTGAACTAGGCTAACTATTTTGAACCTTTTTTTGGAGCCTTGGTCATATCTATTCAAGATCACGTGCTTATGCCGCATCAAAGTGAATTTTTTTCTCCTACCTCAGATCAGCTGTTTGAGGTTGTTTGTCCTGCACTGCTTTAATGCTGCCCATCATAAACAATTTACACATTTCTCTCTGCATTGTTGCAACCTAACATGTGTTCCAAAAGAGGAATTGGCCCACAGCTTTTATTAGGGTGACACATTTGAAAACATTTGCTTCAATATTTGGAGGGCAAATATTTGCCTTTAAAGGAACTCTGCTCTGTAAGAGGAAATCATACAGCACATTTTAGATCATTGATTTAATTTCTACCACCCTGAGAGTCTGAGACAGGCTTCTTGTTTGCTTGCAGCTGACTGGTTTTTCTCAGACGATATACAGGATGGCTGAGCAACGCTTGGTAGCTTTCATCCGTTCCTTTCCTACTTTTATTTGGTATCTCACACACAGTATGTCTTTCCAATGCCAAATCCTCTTTATCACACTCACAAAAACAGGCTGTGATGTGTTGCCAGCGGGAACAATGTGCAAAGGGGTAAACTCTTGGAAAGGGAAGCTTTGCTGCTGCACAAAAAGTATTCAGATCCAGCAGCAGCAGGATTTGCTCTCTGGCTGATCTGCTTTTGAGGTAGGGTGGGATTTAGGCAGAACCGTGGTACCCTGGCTCTCTGAACTTCAGAGACTGAGAAGCTAATTTTTTACCTGTTGTTTTGGGTATTCTTTAAGCATGTAGTTGACTTAGAATATTTATTCCTTCTCTTGTGACCCTGAAACCCATCACACTTGTCAACACCGTAGCTGGATTTCTTTTATGTCTAGACCTTGTTCCCGCAGTTTGCGCATGTAACAGATTCTTTGGTTTGGTGCTTCTTATTCATATATAAATGAAAAATAACAGGTATATGGATTCCTTATTTTCATACTTTCTGATAATCTTGCAAATGAAACACATTGGGATTTTTTTGTTATTATGATTTTTGTCTGTTTATTAATTTATTTACCACTGCTATCCAAGGACATAACTCAGTAGCCTTCAGTTGAATTTATGGGTTCAGTTCCTTTCCCTGCTCGCATCAAGTGCAGGAACCAATACTACAAGAAGACAGACTGGGAAATTTTTATTTCACAAATACGCTTCTATTGCCTCCTGCATTACAAGAGTCTTAGACTCCAAAAATTAGAGCCCTTCACCTTGCACAGCAAATAGCTGCCAGTCCACAGAGGAACCAAAAGTGGTGCATGCCAGCACTGACAGGCCTTCTACCAGCAGCACCACCAGATATTCTGCTCACCTAACTGGATCTCAAAACATGGACCTTAATAAACTGTCTGGACTGACAGACAACTTTGCGCTAAAAGAGTTCATAACACACCAGTGCATGATGCATGATATCTTCATTTTTTCTGGGATCTCTGTAGCAGGACTGTCCTGAAAATTGAGAATTTTGTGGCATGAAGACTTCTGAGACTTCAGAAAAAAATCTTTCAAAATGTCTGTGAAAATTGGCCGTTAAAACCTTCATTTAAAAAAAAAGACCTGATTTCGGTATGTCTTGACAGCAGAGAGGTGTTTTTTCTTTGAAGCATTAAAGACATTGCACCTGATTCTGTTCCTTCTTTTATGGTGTACAAATAGATAATATGTGATACTGCTACGCAATATTTTTACACAATATTCATGTTACAGCAGGTACCCCTCTAATTCAACTAAGACACCACAGATAGTTTGGCTTCTGTGCACTAGGAACAGGGTTTGTGCTTCTCTAAGTTTCTCTTTGGCTTTGGTAGCCAGAACTACCTCATGCACGCTAAATTTAGAGGGGCCTCTGCTTGTCCAGAGCAGTTCGGAATATCTGATACTATAAAATGTGTGGGGGGAGATGGTTTTATCTCTTGAGCATCTCCATCCATAGCTTCAGGAATAACTAACTTTTCCTTTAAACCTGTAGACTGCATATGTTTTACATTAGTTTCATTTGTGTTTTTGTAGGTTTTATGAGTTTTTAAAAATAATTTTCCTGTTTTCTGAGTAAATTATATGAAACATCTGCCCTAAATTTAATCTATCAAGCTCATAAAGGGAAAAGGCAGACGTTTTATGAGTGATATTATAAAATTTAGATAATTATCTTGTTTGTTTTAGCAGTTTCTATTTTGGTCTCTGTACAGTATTCTTCCATTAAAAGACAATTTTTATATGGTGTACTGGTGGACGGGAACAGCCAGTGATCACGTAAAACATACATATAATAATGCTCGTGTTAATCAGTAATACTCTATGTGATTTTAATGGAACTGTATTTACTGTATAAGCATATGCTTCTCACATTAAAAAGGAAACAAAAACCTCTGCATAGGCAGCATATAATTCCACTAACCTTCATTAGCAATGCTACTTACACAAATGCAAGTAGGATATATAAAAGTATGCCTAGAGCAATGAATTTAAGGCATATTCATCATAGCCTTTTCCACTGCCATCTGCATTAGTGCACTGAAGTTCTGCCATCCTGTATCTACTGTATGTACAAATGTCTTTAATGAAAGGTGGAAGAATATTCTGTAGATATATCATTATGTGCACGCGTGTTCTTACGTTCTTTACTAGACATCTGCCACTGTTTGCTGTTAAAGACAATATACTGTGCTAGTTTAAACCTCTGGTATGCCCTGATGTGGTTATCCTTGCTCCTTATGTGGTTATTCATGCCTTTTTTTTGGTCAAAAGCAGCTCCTTCCATTAACTTTGCAGAATAGAGCCAAGTAGTGGAGTTAACATCCAAAACTGATGACCAAAGTATTTTATTTAGGAGAAGATGCTGATGGTTTAGCTTCAAACAAAAAGCCACTGGGGTTCTGTTGCCTGTAGGTATCTGTGAGAATATGCACCAAACAAACCTTATTAGAGTTGTAAGTGATCTTCCTTCTCTTACAGCAGGATCACAATCTTTCAGAGCTCATATGGATTCATAATAATGGTTTAACTGCCTTGGTCAGATCCCACCCTTTTTAGGGAGGTTTTGGATGGCACTTGTTCTATCCCCTGTTAGGCCTTCTTTGAGCTTTTCTAATTGAGAGATCAATTGTTATCTCTCTGCTAGTTCAAATCTTTTTTCCTGATTTCCACAGTTCTTTCCTCAAACAAAACAAACAAACAAACAAAAAAAGGTCTTGGACTCCTCCTCTGTTGTGCCATGTGCTTAGCTTGTGTCCTGGGACTCCGTGCTGGTCAGGAGGCCCAACATGAATCTAGTTAAAGTAGCTTCTGCACTGGCTTAATGGGAAAGACGGGTCATTTCTGGCTTCAAAACTTTTCACGTGGTCTGTAAAAAAGAGGTCAAAACGTAATGAAAAACAAATGGCTGGTAGAAATATAGCAATTTTTTTGTCAGCAACATGAAATCGGCGCATCTTTCTGAGGGCTATTTATGTGGTAGAGGAGCTGAGAGAGGAAGGTAAGAGAAGCATGCATGTTATTTTTCAGTGAAGAGTGTCTGCATTCTTTTTTCCCCCAGTATATATCAATGGATAGAGAATTCATTCATTTGAAACTTGCTAAGTGGTGCCAGAAGGCAACAGAAAATAATAGCAGTGCTAAAGGCTTAGCTATATGAATGATACGCAGTTTGTGTCCTGAATCTGTTATAGTTAGTTGGAACTTCAGGGCTAAAAAGATAGATGTTCTTGACTTTTGTGTTAAAGACTATGCCAGCATGGCTCTAAGGTCATGAAGTAGTTAAAATTCTGCTTATTCTCCCTTATGGGTAGAATATGCTATAGCAGGCATTTGTAGTTCATGAACTAGTAGTTAGGAATAACTGAATAATTCTCAGCAAATATCTGAATATTTTTTCTTGCTTTCTGTTTTTGAGAATTTCCATACATTAATTCATGATACATATCTACTTAAATATTTTTTCTCGCTACTTAATGCTTTAAGTTCAGGGTTTTGTCAGTTAGCTTCTCTTTGCTGTCTTTGCCATTATTCCTGCTCCCCAGTTGGATAAACACAATAATTTTTAACTACTTTCCTGATCAGTAAGTTTAAATGAATGAAGCACTACAGACCAAACAGAGAGATCTGTGACCCCATCTGTATTTCAGGTTCTTGCTACAAGCCAATACCACAGCTTCATGATGAATTTAAGCCGCACTAACCTATAATGTCAGTGAGAGGCGGTCCTGCTCCCCCCGCTTCTCCAGCGGCTTCCCAGCACCTGTGCCTTGTCCAGTGGCACAAACACTTCCAAAGCTGTGCTGCTCCGTGCCAGCGTGTCCTGCTGCCATACACGTTACCTGCTCTGCAGTGGCCAGAGGATGAGCAGCCTGGGCGTGGGGTTTTTACTTTTCAACAGCAGCAGCAGCAGCCTGTTATCTTAAGCTGATCATGAGACTGCAGGCTGAGTAATAGTAATAGGAAAATGTAGCTGCCTGCCTCAGGATGTGGCTACTTACAATTTTTCTCCATTACAGTAATTTCTGGTAGCTGACTTTGATATTTATCTTGTCTAGGTATGGGTTGATGATCAGTCATTTAGACTTTTGATTTTTAGCAAAGCTGCACTGCTGTGTTGCCACTGCCTGCTTCCAAGCAGCACCAGGATCCCTGAGAAATCAGTGGTCTTTCCAGTATTTCATGCTGAAAAAGTCATGCATGCCTGTAAACCTATGCTGGGAGTTAAGAGCACTAACTATGCATACGAGAAATAGGAAGGTGCATTTTTACCTCAGAAGCCAGGGAAGGAAATGGAGTTTAAATTCTGGGAGACTCTGCGGCTTCTGTTTTGTTGCAGTGTGAGTAGAGCCAGAGGGTAAATGCTTCCCTCCTGCTCAGCCTTGTTATTCTGTCCTCTGTATAATCCTTCCATCCCACTTAGGTTCTGAGCAGGACAGGGAAAAACACGGTTTTCGGACCTAGCAGGAGGGCTGTCTGAGTGTCCCTCTTCTCCTGTATGTAAGCCAAATCAGAGTGCAAAATTAAAATATTTTCTCCTTTATAAGTTTTCCATAATACCATTTCTTTGAGGATTTGAAATGCCACGAAGGATTGCCAAGCATTCATCTGGTTAGTTTACATGCTGATTGATGAGTTTGATAATATGTGTACTTTAATGATATTTACGCTGTTTGTCCAGCTAGGTATATTAAACAAATGTTGAGAAAATAGTAGACGTGCTAAAATCCTATGGTAACAGCTCATACATTAGTGGTGTTTCGTTGTGAACAAAGTCATTTTTCAGCCCAGTCATAAAGTAGCCTAAAAACAAGTGTGGCACTGTTTGCTTCAAATGAGACTGTTGCCATGTGACCACCATTCATCTGACATCATTACTGACATAACTTTCATTAGTATGATATCTTATTAAGGCTCCCAGCCGTGGTGGAGCCAGACTAAGTAGTCTGAGTGAGGTGGCTGAGGAAAGTTAATGTGTCAATGTTACTATTGGGTGAGAGTGTCTGCTCAAAGTTTCCTTTGGAGAAAAAGGATAGAAGTGGTTGATGATCTTTCTAATGGGAATCTTCTGAAAATATTTGAAGATCTGGTAGTAATTAAAGATGTGCTAAACGCCAACGAGAGACGTAATCAGTTCAGCAAAACTTAATGATACCATTTCTGTGTGAGGGAACATAGGAATATGACTAGGAACTAAACAAAAGAAAACAAAAAATCTGAGCAAGAGAAATGCAATTGATCATATATTTGAACAAACCAATTAATTAAACTTCTGTCTTGTGTGTGAACAAATGCCTGGCTGTATATGTAAATGAACAAGCAGCCTTGTTTAGGTCTACATTTCAATTTTATTAAAAAAATTATATGGCATGCTCAGTTCTTGTTACCTGAAGAATAAATAATTTTCAACAGGCACTGTAAGATATACTTGCAGCATCCATCTGGGATGGGATGAACTCCACTATTTCTGCTTTGGCTTTTAAAATCCACAATGATTAGTACTATATCTAGTAATTTAGAAAACATACTGATTAGCCTGCTAAACTAAAAAAAAAAAAAAGAAAACAAAAAACCCCAAAACTTCATCTCTATGTAATGGGATGACAAAAAAATTTCTTTTGGCAATTCTGTTTCTAAAGTCTGATATTAACCTGTGCTCCAGTTTTGGTTTTGGACAAGCAACTTCTGCTATTGTTGTTCACTTTTTCCATTTTAAACTAGGATATGGTAGGTTACTTTCATTGCACAGATGCCATAATGCTTGGTATATCTATTATGCTTTGAACTGTTATGGGATTAAGACCCATCTTAGACTGTTGTGGGACTAAGACCCATAATTCCATAATTGATACCCCAGGGAGCTAGAATCATTAACTTCTCATACATGAGGCTAAATGACTGCTCAAGTGATTTGGGAGACCACTTCACACTGTCAGGGGTGATGGGGAAGCATAAACCTTGGTAATTTCCAGTGGGAAGTGTGATTCCCAGTGTCTAGATCCCTTTGGAAAAATAGTTTAGGTAATTTAAAATACAATTTCTCATATCAAAAAGAGGAGTTAAGGATTTGACGTGGGAAAGATGTGAAACACCAAAGAGTAGGTTACACATAGTTTTAACAAGTGTTTTTAGGTCAAGGAAATATTTAATTCTGATGCTAAATAATGGTCTGACCCATAGTGTCTGAGCACTAGCTTTGTCTAGATGATCAGAAGTGAGTAGTTCAGGAGACATACTGCATTCGTATGGCACTTCTTAAAAGCACAGCTCTTGGCACCATTAAGTGATGCAGGCCATTACAAATCCAAAAGGTAAATTCCCAAAGGTTATGGCTTCAAGCAGAATTGTTCAGATGAGTCCTTTGTTTTCCTGTACAAATATACGTGAAGAATAAATTCTACTTCAAAGAAGTACTGAAATATCTGTGGTAGGGATTGCTTACCCACATTAAAAATGTTTAATGGGTTAGACCCAAATTAAGATGGCCTAAATATGTATAATTTGTCCTGTGGCCAGCCAATGGGAAATACTAAGGAGGTTTTATGTGGGATTAAGTTTTTGTGCAATTTGGACAATAGAACTGGAGAAATGAATGGATAGACTTAAACATTGAGCTGCAGTTTATTTTTGCAAGAAATAGTAGAGTCTGTCCTATCTTCATATACCTTGTAAAAATTTAATAAAAGATATTTGTTTCAGCTCAAAGGAATAACAATAAAATCACTTTGAAAATGTTAGAAAAACGCTGAGTATTAATCTGCTATATCCTTTAAATTACTGTTCATATACATTTAATCTTCTTTTCCTTTAATTAGAAAAGGTTGTAAAGTGATAGATTCATCTGACATTAGACTCAGCAACACATTACTTAGATGAAATCACACTTGAGAGTGCTGTGGACTGGACCTGAGTAGCTTAGCTGATAAGGCACTGGTTTGTCATCTACAAGACAACAGTTCAAGACTTCTCTGATTTCTTAAGTCAAATTAATTTAGTTATGTCAGCTATGCTGCCATAAGATGATAATCCACACTGCATGGATGCCAGACATACTTTTACCTTCTTTGGCTCGATTGAAACTGTCTCAGAAACACTGGGGGTAGTTAGAATTCGTTTCAGGTGTGATGAGGAAACTGGAAGGTTTGAATTGCATGAATTATAAAGTAAGTGTCAATATATATTGGCTCCTCTGATTCAACTGGGGTAGGATTTTTTTCCTGTAAGACCCAGAGTGAAACACTTCAAGCCCACTTGAACTCTGGTTGGATCTATGATCTATCTATTAAGTTTACTTAAAAATCCCCAACAACCAAACACCATGCCACCCGACCTTCTCTGTGCAGGGTTCTAGCATGTGTTACTATCATGACTTAGCAGAAGAATTGGTCACTTTTTGTGTTTCTCGGATTAGCCGGCATCTTGCAAACCATTCCTCTGAAGACACACGGTCTCCACTGCAGAACTCTCATAGGGTGCCTCTATGAATTTCCACTGTGACAGTAAATCTTTTCAGGAGAGATATGAGGATAACAGAGCCTAAATGCTTACAGAGAAAACACAAACATTCTTGTGCAAAAGTGACTCAGTGAGAGATAAAGGGGCTGGAATTTTCCTAAGGAAACGCCTTATTAACTTATGTTTTCTGTCTGTATCTCTGTCAGAAAAAGCTGTCATTCCCTCTACTTCCTCAATAACTTCCATTTCAGTCAAAATGTTGCAGAGGGAGAAAGGTCTGAGAGATGTAAAACACTTCCCAGTTTTGTCAAAGTATGTGGCTGGGTAGGGAAACAAAGTCTTTTAATGGTCCCACTGATAAAAATGATTCTCAGCATGAGCCATCAGACCATCCACTTAGGCAGTAATTGTTATGAAGAGTCAAACTACAACATGCATACTGACCATACAGCTAGCATTGTGCACGGATTGCCATCTCAAAGTATGTTGTGTAGTAACAGAAATCAGCATAAACTGAGAGTGAAATAATTCTGATTCTGGAATTAACTGCACAATTTTATGTAGCATTGCACAGAGACCTGGAAACACCGGTACCATTCAGTAATATTAAACCCGGAAATAATGAAACTAAGATAACATCCCTCCCTATTTTAATGCCAAGAGAAGCTATTTAAGTTGCAAAAGATTAAGTTATCAGGGACAGAAAGAGAGGTGCAAATAAAACTTTGGAAGTAGTGTTGACTGTAGGGATTCTGTCAGTGTAGTCTACTTCAAGCATGGCAACTGATAGCTCAGCTTGAAAAGTAACTGATCTCCTAAAAATGTCCCACTGTCATGTTATTTCCAAGAGGCCTTGATCGGTGTGAAGGCGTGCAGTTGAAATTCTTATTGGCTATTAAAAAATGTGCTTAATATTAGTCTTATCATGCAACCTCTGCATTTATATCTCAATTATACAACTTACTTAGCTGGTAGCATTGCTTCAGTTTTTGCAATAGCCTCAGTGATGATCAAATTTCTCAGGAATGATTGTCCACAATCCATCAGGGCTTGTAAAACTACATTTATCGTAGAGCAAATAATCTGGTAAGCAGCCAAGCCTTCATTTTCCACCAAAGAATACTAAAATGAATCCAATTCCTGGAATCTCATGCAAATGTGTTTTCTGTGAACTGCTCCGTACCCATACGCAATTCAGAAGACGACATCAGAGAAGTTATTTAATGAGTAAAATATTGTTGTTTCTCCCCCTCCCTCCACTAGAATTCCACATATCAAGTTTTCCAAGATATATATGCTCTTTTTAATGACTTGAAATACTTTCCTAATGATTAAATTCTACTTAGCAGTAGTAGGCTCTTCCAGACCTTTTAGAAGCCAATATAATGTATGCAACTGATGGTAGGCCATAAACATTCATTTTAGGCCACTAGAAGAAATGCTTGGAGAACTGAGTTGTCCATACCAACTTTGTTTAATCGCTTCAGTGATAATAATTCTTAAAATTATATATTATGTCTCAATAAAGCCATTTGGTGGAGTGGTAATGCTGTCCAGCTGTCCATGCTGTCCAGCTACTTGAAATTGCAATGTCTAAATTATTCAGTTGCATTTCTGCAACACTTCTGAGTCATGCAGAGTATTTTTTGCCTTGAAATTCAGGAGGCTACTTGACATTTAAAAGGCACTTCTTCGAGATTTGTGATGTGGAAATCAATTGCTCTATATAATGTGAAAGTAGTGCTTCATGTTGGTAGTGATTTCTGTTTCCTATGCTTTTTCATGGTTCAAAAACTTCCAGCTTCAAAATATGGGATCATTTTTTAGTGTGCAGCAAAAGGCTACTGCCTGGCACTTTACATCTCAAAAGTTTCAGGTGGTAACTGTTATGTACACATATAGATTGGATAAAGGCCAGCTTGGCCAAAGACAAGTAATGCTGTGACAAGGTGCCATCTTCAGTGCAACTTCTTTGGTGACTCAATTTTTCTCAAGTACTCATTTTCTCAAGCACACAATTGTTCATTAACATGCAAAGTTATCAGCTCTGCTGCATGTGGAAAGTGTCATGGGCTGTTGTCCCAGTAAGCATCTTTTGTGCTCTGTGGTGGCTCTACTACAGTAGGTGCTGAAAAATTAGGCATTGCTGCAAAACTAGGTGCCTATGCTGGCTGGCAGAGGTACTATCTTTCTAAGTCATCTCAGTGCCGCTGACAAGGAATACAAATTATATGTTGCAAGGGAGTTTGTTTTCTACTCATCCACCACAGTAATTAGTAAGTTGAGGCATTTACTATAAAATCACCTTGTTAATTATGATTTTCAATTTGTTCCAAGCGTTGTGTAGAAGAGACAGCTATGACATAGAGGAGAGAAGGAGACCTCAGCAGGGAGATCATTGGATTGTGTATCACCTTCCATCCCTCCCAAAACAACTTGCCTCCTGTGCCTATTTGTTCCTGAAGGAATTAAGAGAACCTTTCAGGACTTCACCACAAGGTTGGCACAGGAATTGGATGTTGATTCTGTAGCATGAGCAACCAGACTTTCCCAAGGTCTTGGCCATTTCTCTGAGTTGACATCTCTATGCCCAGTGTGTGCCCTTCACCAACTTTTCCTTCCAGTAATTCCTTTACGTATGCAAAGAATCCTGTAGATCAATCGCACCTCAGTTTCCACTTTTGGTAGCAGTGGGGCATTCTGTCATCTTAGGTATCTCCCTCCTTTTTTACCTGCATGGCCATATATTTAGTTCTTCTGATGTCTTGACTCTTGATCCGTACTTTTAAACTTGCTTGTAAAATTCTTCCTGTTTTCCATTAAGTTTTCCTGCTCCGTACTCTGGGTTCTAGCCTTTTGCTCATGTTTCCAAGTTCACTTTTTCATTACTTCCTCTTCACCCCACATCTGCTGTGGCTCTGGTGCCTGCTGTTTCTGTCTTCCTGCACTGGAGTTTTTGCTTCTTCTCACAGGCTGCTCTGGAAAGCTCTTTTTTTAGTAGTGTCTCAGCCATTATCTGCTCACACATAAGATTAATTTGCTGCCTTTGAGGTATGCAGGCAGTAGAAAGGAGCAGTAGTAGTATTAAAACAGTCTGGAGAGCCTGGCTGTTCCCTAAGCAAGCTTTTTATTGTGTTTTAAATTGCATGAAAATCAAAGCATTTGTGTCTATGGGTTCCTAGAACATTTTGACACTTATCAGCTGAAGCACTCCCAAGTTGTCATCTTATAAAAAGAGCAACTGGGCCTGGTGTTGGATTTTTCTTTACCATTCAGAAGCTAATGGCATGATACTAAAAAAAAATTAAAAATAATTAAGTGCTGTGGAAGTTTTGTGAAAGTTGTATAATTCTCTCAGATGACCAAAATATTTTTTTTCAGACTTGTCCTGAGTACCATTCAAGTATGCACTTTATCAAACTCCAAAACAGAATGGTTCATAGTCACTTACTGGTATTTCAAAGTTGTTTGTTTAAATTTGGTACTTTGTGCCTCCGAAGGAAATGACTATGCATATGAAGGTTTAAAAAAAACCCCAAAACAACCCACAAGTAAAAACCTGGATGTAGCGTGTTTTGTTTGCAATATCACTACTGTAGCTCTTTGGAATATTTTGGCATTGTGGTGTAGTTTTCCCACATTTCAGAGGACATCATGAATAAAGAGCTCTGCACAGATGAGTTCATCCTCTACTTCCTTATGCTACCATATAAACCCAGCTGACACCTTGAATCTCAAAGAAAGATAGAGAAAGATGGAAAAATGGAAAATACTGAACAAGAGGTGACAGGATTGACTCAAAGCAAGGAAAGACTTTCTTAGAAAGAAAGAAGAAAACATTTTGGGAAAGAAGCAGAATGGAGGAGGCAGAACATGAAAGAGGCCAATAAAATTGTAACTAGCATGGAGAAGTTAAAAAGACATCAGTTTGCTATTTCTTTAAATATTGGAACCAAGGGACATCAAAGCAAACAGAATGAGAAGAGGTTCTTTGTGCAGTTAGGTAGTTCAGCTGTGAAACTCTTTGCCAAAAGATCTTGCAAATGCTAAAAAACTCCATGGTTTGTGGACAGGTTTGATGTGTTCATGGAGGAACAAACTATTTGGTGTGACTATACATACAGAAATGACTTCTGGTTCTGGAAATCCTTAACTAAAAAACAAGCAGATTCTGAAGATACCTTCATTTTCATGTTTTCATAATCTTTTTTAGGCATGCCACTTTGGGAGACCAGGTAGTGTACTACATGGACCATAGGCAGTGTACCCAGTACTGTTTTCTTGTACTTCATCACTTCACCGAGTTGTCTGACAGGTGATTTTTGGTTTTTCTAACAACTATAGATCTACTCACCAATTTTAAAAAATGCATTGTATCGCAAATATTGTAATGTGGAGGCTGAAGACAAGAAAAAAGGTGAAGAAGAATGCAACAGTTTGTGTGGACTTATCATTATGCAGGAATTGATGCTTCAAAAGATTCTGGTTCCTGCTGAGTGACCGTTCTTGGTCACCACATTTCAACAGCTTTGTTGAAATTCTGTATAGCATAGGCTCTTTTGAATGACAGGTATATAACATTGTCTTGGTGTCGGCTGGGATAGGGTTAATTTTCTTCATAGAAGCTAGTATGAGACTATGTTTTGTATTTGGAATGAAACAATGTTGATAACACACTGTGTTAGGCAGTCAAGGACAGGCCAGCTTTTCATGCTGGCCTGTAGGCAAGCAGGCTGGGGTTTGGTGGGGAGCTAGCAGGGGGCACAGCCAGGGCAGCTGACCCAGGCTGGCCAAAAGGGTATTCCAAACCATGTGACATCATGCTCAGTATATAAAGCTGGGGCAAAGAAGAAGGAACGGATGGAGGGGGGACGTTAGGAGTTATTCTGATTATCTTCCCAAGTAGCCATTACACGTGATGGAGCCCTGCTTTCCTGGAGCTGGCTGAACACCTGCCTGCTGACGGGAAGTAGTGAATGAATTCCTTGTTTTGCTTTGCTTGTGTGCACGGCTTTTGCTTTACCTTTTAAACTGTCTTTATCTCAACCCACAAGTTTCCTCACTTTTACTTTTCTGATTCTCTCTCCTGTCCCACCGTGGGGGAGTGAGTGAGCGGCTGTGTGGTGCTTAGCTGCCAGCTGGGGTTAAACCATGAGAAACATCCATTGTCAAATGTATGCATTTGAGAGCTTTTTGAATAGAGGCAAAACTGTGACCATTCCCCTTGAAATGCAGAATGTTGATTGTGAGTAAAAACCCAAGTTGAGGAGCCTACAGATACAGCAACTGGAAGGGTATTTCTTGTTCTAGTTCTCAAGACAGATTTGGCAAGATGCATTAGTGGACTCTAGTAAGGAAAATAGACTTTTCCTGCAAGCCTTTAATCTCTGCAAGCTCTTGAAGAACTTGATTGCTCAGAAAAATTGCCCCTAGAACTTAATGTGTACTTATTATCTATATTACTGCTCTGTTCAATTTTGTTTTAATGAGTACTGTTAGATAATGCAAAGTCTAGTAGTAATGTTGGATTTCTTTTGAAGCAAGTGTAACTTTCATTTTGATCTTTTACATTTTGCCTACTCTTGGCTTTATAGCATATAGCCAAAATCTTTTCCCTGTGTGCTCTTTCTTGAAAGTTTTAAGATGGAAGAAAATTCAAATGAAAGCTACTGCAAAAAGATGAACATAATTTAGAAAGGTGCACTGGGATCAAGGGAGATACCTTTACTAACAAATTTGATACTCATATAGGTAACAAAACCAACTGGACTTATTTTTCCTCTACTAAAGGATAAGTATATGTACACATTTAACTGATCAGCCATTCGTCTTAATTTAATTTTTAATAGAAAGCTAGCAGAACAGAAAACCAAATGAGTTCAAGAGCTGTAGAAATAAGATTTAGCAACTTTATTGCTTATAATACTTTTTCTTATCCTTGGGAAAAAAAAAGGCTAAGTATGTCCTTTCTTCTTTTGCAACCTATTTTGAATTTGGGCCAGTGTGGGTGTGAATTTGGGTGCCAGCTCGAAGTTTTAGTTAACTGTAGACCCCCTTACTAATCTGCCATGTGTAATTTGGCACAATCCTGAGCTAGGTTTGTGTGTAGATTAGGAAAGCAAAGCTGGCAGAAATTTGGGTCAAGAGATGGCAAAAAGCATGTGTAATTGTCTCCAGTGCTCACAACTAATTCTCATAATGACACGGAGGAGAAGGTTGCAATGACAAGGCCAGGCAGGCCCTCACGGGGTGAACAAAGTCTCAAAGTGCCTCTGAGTTTTGGGAGGTGAAGGTCAAAGGAGCAATATCGGGCCACTCCGAGTCTATGTCATAAACTGTCAATAAAGAGCTCTTGTGTGAAGCAGAGCTCATGTTTTCTCTGCCTATGTTTGTTTTTCACCAGCACCCCATCAATTCACAGTGCAAGGTTAATAAAAATCCACACAAGTTTCAAGGTGTTTCCTTTAAACTTCTTTGGAGGTTGTGTAGATGGACAATAATATGCAGCTGAGTGAGTGCTCAGACCCCTAGTGGTCTCTGCTCTTTATTGCAGTACATTTTAACCTATATTGCATGTATCTGGCATGATTAAACTGTAGGGCTGCATTTTTAATGAAGTTTATCTGAACAAAAATTTTGCATGTAACATAAATCGAGGAATCTGTCATAAGAGGAAGACGTAAATCATCTTGGCCACACTGCCAGCATATCTAATCCTTTTTATCACTGCTTGACAAAGACTAACCCCCAATTCTGGTTAAAGAGAAGATGAAGTTCTTCTGTCTGATCTTCCTGGCCCTCGATTCATTTTTATTCAGCTTTTTAAAGGGATATCTATGACCTTTACTCTCATTTTGTCTTCTTGAACATCTTCTGGCTGTCTTCAGATTCCATGACATTTTACAACATTGTGTTTGGGCTGAAAATTCATATTAATAGCAAGGTTGAAAGAAACAAAGACTAATACCTTGGAATCACAGCAGCTATTCATCAAGTTTAATTGCCATCAGGTCTACTTAAAAGATAGCTGATATACCTGTGCTGCATTACACAGTGAAGGGATAGTATATGGAAAATGCCAGAAAGAGACCATTATTTTAGCAGGTGCACACGGATTTGTGGTTGAGCTAATTTCTAAGCTAATGAGCTAAGTTCCCATGTTTTGGTTTTGGGTTTTTTAAATAACATTCTGAAAAAAGATCAAGGTTTTCCATAGCTTTTCTGACATTATAAATTTGAAAATCCCAAGGAAAAAAAAAAAACCAATGCCCAAACCCAATAATTAAAAAAATATTCTTTTATAGATCAAATTAGTTTTGCCAAGGATCTCTGTGACTATCAGAAAATTTTGGACAAAAATCACAGAAAGCCAGGCTGATGCTATTCAAACATGGCTTTTTTGTACATCTCACTACATTAAGGTGGAGATAGAACAACTGAAAATTATTTGATCAGTTGTCTCTCAGCTCCACAGGCTCCGTGATGTTTTATCTCCAATTCTAGTCATTTAAAAGGTCAAATGATTTTTAAAAGAAAAGACAGCTAAAGCAGAATGTCAGGAAGTGAGATAAGGAAAAGCCTTTCATGTTTGAAAATATAGCCTTATCTTAAAGTTCACTTTTCATTTAAAAATAAAGGCCAGCTCTGAAAAGAACAGACAATATTTTATTATGTAAAGGAAACAAACACAATTGGTGCAGTAAAAGAACAAAAGCATGGTTTTTACAATTGTCAGTCCATCACCTATCATAACAACTGTGGTTTTATATATTTTTTTTTCCCATGAATGGCCTTACATTTGTGGCAAAATGTAGTTAATGAAAGAAAACTAGACCTGAAGTTCTAGGAAAAACTTTTCTATGGACAAGCCATTTCATCATTGGATTCAGAAATTATCCTGTGGAAGAGGAAGTTTTACTAAATAAGAACTAATAAGATCATGACTAAGAAAATTATCTAGACCTCTTTATGAATAAGAGTATCTATTTCTCACAACTGATCATAATACATTTATTCTACAGGAATGTATAATCTTTTTTTAGTCTTCTAAACAACACTATGAGACTCTGTCCTTAAAAAATTGACAGTGTGTCACCAACCCAAGCATTACAGTTCAGTACTGATGCGTCTGGGAATAACACAAAAAAATGTGAGAGAACACCAGTATGGGTAGTGAAATATCTCAGTCACAGGCAGGTTATTGAATGTACTCCCAAACCTCACGTTCTGATTTATCAGGAATTACCACAGCTGCATACAGTGTTGGCATAAACATAAAATCATTTGATACTCACCTGGTTTGGAATTTATTATAAATTTGAGATGCAGACCTGGCCAACTGAAAAGTTTTCTACATGTTTTACAAACTGTTGAACATAGGCTTACTGTAGCTGAACTATTTGGAAGCAATGTAGTTAATTCAGTCAGTAAATCGTATCAAATAATTTTTCTGGATAACAAAGATTTCTTCAGAATATTGACTGGCTGCAGAATTGTTCTTAGACATTTCTGTGTATTAGTTGCTGAGACATCCTCTTCACCTCCTTACACTCTTTCTTCCACAGAGATTTTGCAAGAAAGGAAGTAGAGTCCTTGCAGAGTGATGAGAAATGCGACATTCAGGACAGGAGAAGATATTTCTGTTAACCTCCTGGATAAGGCATTAATTGTAATCTCCTTTGAAATTCTTGTGGAGATCTATTTAGGCTGCTTAACAGAAGTCTAGTGTTAGGATAGACAATACATGAATTAATGTAAGCCAATTAACATACAAACAAAACCTATAAAAGCATCTTACTAGCTGAAGACTGACCAACGTGACTGCATCTCTGAGGTATTAGTGTCAGCGATGAGCTCATTATGACCTCAGGACCACACAGTACATATATTCTCATCTGAAAGCAGAGTTGGTCTTGGGATTTAACTGGCTTTTTCACAACCCTTCAGTCTTTTCTGATTTAGCCTTATACATATTTAATATTTCTTTCAGCACTAAGGTATTGAATGATGAAATATATAATTCAGTATATCTGTCAAATGAGAAGTGTCTACAGAGTTGGTGGTCATCTAAATACAGATAATATGGTAAATAGAAGTTAACAAAAGGTAGCAGCATTGAGATCTTTGAGAAATTGTGTAGCAAAATAGAGGTTGTCTTACAATGTCTGTTTAGGACCTACTGAAAAGGTATGAACATAGCCAAAAGTACATAGAACTGTGCAATTCCTGTTTGCACATTTATATTGTTTCCAGATTGTTTTCTTCTAATGACTTTTCATGTCCAGGTAGAAATCATTGTATTTTTACTCATTGCGATCAAGCCAATTATGGTTCTCTACTATGGTTGCAGCTGAATTGCTCTCATTCTGCAAAAATATTCTGCAAATATTTGGTAGTGTATCCCAATAAGTGATTTTGGCAATTAGAATCTTTTTGTGTGAAATTCTCATATATTTCTGAGAAATGGCTCTTCTTGCAGATAAAATTCAAAATTTTCTTTATTTACAGGAAAAAAAAAACCCAGAAACAATGTTGGACTTATTTTAAAAGTTCTTGAATGATTAACCATGAAGCAATAGTGTCAAATGTTGCCAACACAAAATCATAAATAACTTATTAGTTATTTATTGGAAAGAATTTTTTTGAGTCATTCCATTGACTTGAAAAGAATTTTCTATTAAACTTGATAGCAAATTGTTGGTGGTGAACGGCGTTAAATCCGGCTGGCG
>NW_010554141.1:0-17766 GCF_000687285.1 Phaethon lepturus | reverse complement strand
GGGGCGGTTTGTTTTCCAGGTTGCGCTGCTGGACATAGATATCTGCGGGCCATCAATCCCTAAAATGATGGGTCTAGAAGGAGAACAGGTGAGTGGATGCTCGAACGCGTTGTTTATAGGGTTTCTGCTCAATTTTTCATTAAACGTTTTAAGGTTTTGTAGATGTACAGCTGCTAAAGGACCGCTTATTGGGAAACGTGTGTGGCAATGGGTAGGGAAATACAGAGGGTGAAAGGAAGAAATTCAGCATGATTTAGTTTGTAAAAGTCATCTGCTTTCAGGATGACCAGTTCTGCAAAACAACTTTCGCTACATGTCGACCATGTATTCACAATCACTTAAAACTTTAGTAATGTTAACATGATTCTCTTTATCAGCCCGAGAATATTTTATATAAATAAATAAAGTCATGGGTAAATTTCTTGCAAAATGGTTGAACAGTTATTATTCACTTATTAATGGAGATCTGGCCCTTCTGCAGTCTTTAACTCCGCTGCTCCAGTAGTGTTGTACCTATAGGCAGGGTATCTTTTTACCCAGTTTTGATTTAGGTTGGTGTTTTATGTAACAAATACAGATTAGTTTCTAATGTAACTTTATGTATCACTTCAATTTTCAGGTTCATCAGAGTGGGTCTGGATGGTCTCCAGTGGTGAGCTGGTGTTCAGAAACTTTCAGAAAGTTTATTGGGTTTGTTTGGGTCGGGCACTGCCTTCTGAAGTGAAAAAGGAGGGAGGGAGGAGCAGGGGGTAGTTCTCTTAATTCTTTTTCTAACGGCATAAATATCCAGATCCTATAGAATCTGAATATAGGCTAGATAGATCAGAGTATTACATTTCTTTTGTTAATCATAATAATACTGCATTTCTAAAATTGTTTCACTATTTTTAAGTATCTCTTGTTCACTGACTTTTCTACTATACTATGGGCAATAAATACGTTACTTGATTTCGTTATTTTTGGCTATCATGCAGCTGTACAGTATGTCACCTTTTCAATGACAGACAAAAGGTATCTTACACCTGAGAAAAACCTCACTAATCTTTAGAAATACAGGGCAGGTTTTGCAGCAGTGTTTGTTGTCTCAAGATCACCTTCAGTGTGTACTCTGTTAAAAAGACAGCCTGATGCTGAGAGGGAAAGCTGCTCTTACCCTTACACTCCAGTGATTCCATAAACCACTGTAAAACTTACTACAAGTAGATTTTTTTCAGTCTGTGAATGTAGTTAGTGAGCATTGTGCCGTTTTCAATGGCCTTTTATAAAAAAGAAGCATAAGGTTCTCTGCCTTTATTTTCTTAATGTCTCCCCCTGCCCCTCCCCCCCGTGTTTTTTTTTTTTGGTTTTAGAGTTCGCTTCTCTTTCTTCACTGTTCTGTGTGCTTGACTGATTTTCTCTACTTCTCTTTTAGTATGTTGAAGAAAACTTAGGTGTCATGTCTGTGGGGTTCTTGCTTAGTAGTCCTGATGATGCTGTCATCTGGAGAGGACCAAAAAAAAATGGTATGTATAAAGTGTTTTCAACAACAATTTATGTACTTGAAACACTTAGTATCATCAGCTTGTTTAATTAGTAATGTAAACATAGTATAGTAAGCTATAGGAAAAAAATGAGTGAATGGTTACTTACTTTCTTTAGTTGAACATACTCATTTGATGAAGTTAGAAAATCAAATGCTGTACTGGGTTTTCTTTTTCTAAACCCTTGGCAAAATAAGCATTTCTCTACTTAAGTTGACAAGTCAGAAGAATCTGCATACCTAGACCATAAAATTTGAAGTAGACCCTACAATTTGAGATATAGGGAAATATTTTTTTCTCTCTTCCACGTTCTTATCCTTTCTTTTAGGGTTGATCAAACAATTTCTTCGTGACGTGGACTGGGGTGAAATCGACTACCTGATTGTAGATACCCCTCCAGGAACGTCAGATGAACACTTATCTATTGTGCAGTATCTCGGTGCAGCGCACATAGACGGTGCCATTATAATCACTACCCCTCAGGTATGAGAACTTCATTTTCATTGATAGTAGCATCGTGGCAGTTAAAAACAATCTTTGGTGTAGAGTCTCTATTTAACTGCAGAGAACTGATAGTACAGAACTGAAGGGAGTTGACTTTCCTGTTTGGTGCCTACAGCTGGCTGGTTTGTGAGTTAGACGGGTGCCTCGGTGGCGTAGGGGATCTGAGTGGGTCACAATCAAAAGCTGTCATGATCTGTGTGGTGAAGTGCAGTATTTCACTTCCTCCTTGGAGACTAGTGTTTACATCATGGCAAATTTGTAATTCACTCACCAACAGCTTAATGTTCAGAAGTCAGTAAGAACTTCAGTTTTTAAGAGATAAGATGTGCGCTCTCTGACACCATGTGAAATGTTGCAGGCCATATCGGATAGGTGGTGGGGGAAGGAGAAAGGAACAGGAGACCTGAATGAGGTCAGGCATATATGCAAAAAGTCTGAGGGGGTGATAAGCTATTTGAAACTTAATTTGAAAAGACATTACAAGTGTAAGCCTGGTGGTTCTTGTCCTTGCCTGCTCTGTTGAGAATGCCAAGGGTGTTTCTGTAAAAGGAAAATGTCAAAAAGTTAGATTTAAAGAACTAAACACATGAGATTAATACAGGAGATAAAACATAAATATGGCTGAATCTTTACTGGTGTCAAGTCAGATTTCAAAACAGCCACGTTCAGTAGGCCAGAACAGTTGTACCTGTCTTATTGCTACTCATACAGTCGTTGCTAGAGCACGTAACACAGGATTACATTCTTCAAAATACAAAGACCACAGTGATAATTCATTATGAACTTTCTTTAAAGTAGCTCTAAGGATGTAACTTAACGGCTTCAGCATCAAAACATTGCAGTCAAAATAGTAGTGTTTCCTAATATTTGCAGGAAGTGTCGCTTCAGGATGTTCGGAAGGAGATCAACTTCTGCCATAAAGTGAAACTGCCGGTCATAGGTGTGGTGGAAAATATGAGTGGCTTTGTATGTCCAAAGTGTAAGGTAAGGCTGTCTGTATCTTACAGCATTTTTTATCTCGATGGTGTTTGTATATAAAACATTGCTCCAAAAATGCCTTGTTCTCAGGATTGCAATATTTTAACTCTAATGTTCACGGTGTTCCAGAATGAATCTCAGATCTTTCCCCCAACAACTGGAGGTGCAGAGAAGATGTGCCAAAACTTAAATGTTCCCCTCCTGGGTAAAGTGCCTCTAGATCCTCAAATAGGTAAAGTCACTGTATTGCACTACATTTAAAACAAGTTTTTCCTCCTATACTTATGTTATTACTGGGAAGCCCTGACTTGGACACTGATAAATTAGAATATTAAACATTTTGTCTCTTAGGTAAATACCCAGTTTTAGATAGAACATTTTTTTGAATCAAATGTTGCTGGAACTGTGCCATAGCACGGTGTGAAAAGAGGATGGTGCTAGAATAGTTTCCTTAGCCTGAAACTTAATCTTGATTGAGATTAGATTATGCATCTTTTCAGCTGTATAATCATATTTGAAGTAGAACATGTTTTCTCTTCGGTTTAATCACCTGGAAGTGCAGACTGAGTACAGTCATAACCACCAAGAAGAATAATATCTTGTAGACGTTAAGCATTAAAACTAGTGCTTTAACTTCAGTGTTACTAGCACCACCCAAATTCTGTTGTGGATAATGATACGGCTTGATTCCATGCCCGCTAGCTATTAGCGATTAATACTTGATTTAATGACATCAAGGAACAGGTCAGTACTTTCCAAAACAATGACTGAAGGTTTCTGCTAATAGTTTGCTTTGTAAAACTGTACGCTGTAGCACTAGTTCCATTACTGACATAAGGACTCCTTATGGAAAGGGATACATGCGAATGGCTGTTTGGAAGGGTACAACTGGCAGTGGGATAAAGGATAAAATAAAGAAAAGTTCATCTTTTCCTGTTGCTTTGCTTTCCTGTTTTTTCCCTGTCCTTCAAGGAAAAAGTTGTGACAAAGGCCAATCTTTCTTGTCTGAAGCACCTGAGTCTCCAGCTACGTCATCTTACAGGAATATCATTCAAAGTAAGTCTGACAATCACTGCTCAAATGAATCCTCTCCATTCTGAGCACTTCCACGATACATAAAGCTGCTGAACAGAATTACGCTATTCCTCCACAAATAATAAAGACAGTAGGTGTGCATAGCAATTATGAAGGTTAACAGGTGCAAATACTACATTCACCACCTCTGGGCATCGGTTATGACATGCTTTTAAAGTGATAATGAAATGTATTTAATAACTGCTTTCCATGTTTGGCTTCAATCATGAATTTTGCAGATCAGATGTGTGTGCACTTGCTCTCACAGAGAAGTTCTGAGATTCACAAGCAGGCCTGTTGAGGGCTGCTCACCATAGCTGAGTATGATACAGCTGGCTAATTATTGCCACCACTTCTAATAGTAATTAAAAACCACCTGAAGAGCTGGTGATGTGCAGTTCAAAAATACAAAAAGCTGGGAAATTCTTAAAGCCATTTTCACTGTGATAAAGGCCCAACTTGTGATATTTGTACCAACAGGGGACAGAGTGATGCAGCAATAACTAATGGTAACACACTCCTGGTGTGCAACTGAAATAGTATTTATATCATATTTCCTCTGTCTTTGCAGGAATTCAGGAATACTGTGATCAACACCATTTTCAACAAGAAAAGGTTATCTAATCTGTGAATGGAATGAAGATGTAGTTCATGTTTAATTATAGAAGAGTAACTTATGCCTTGATTTAATAGAAGGAATGTATTCTTTTTGTATATTGCAAATAAATTCTTAATATAAATGTTCTTGCCTTAGGTTTTTTCCATAGTTCAAGATTCTTGCAGTTCACAGGTGGTCTCAAAGCTTGCTAGAAAGCTATAAAACAGAGTCTTCATCTGTGTTACATAGGTGCAATCTACATCCAGTGTCATACTGCTAATAACCTGAACATGAGGTTGGCGTTTGAAGACATGTATATAAAAGATTTTATTTAGAAAGTTGAATACAAAAATATGCTTTGCTGATACAGGGGCATTGTATCTGATGTCTACGCTATGCGCATGTAGTAGGCTTTGTCCTGCCTTCTGCGCTAGGATGAATTGTAATGCCCACTCTCTCTCTTACTAAATAACGGCATTTAAGTAGCTTCCCTTTCAGTGGAGAAGATCTATATTTAAAGTGACATTCAGGGTAGTACTGTCTCCTTTAAAACTGATGCCAATTCTAAAAATAAAAACCTACTAGAGTTTAGGCAAGTTAATTATAGTACAAGTACAGTATTTATTACAGCTATCAGAGTAAGGTTAACATATTTTAACTACTTGTGTGAAGCAGCCAGTTATGTATAAGCACTGTGTGACTGTGCTACATGACTGTTGTTATTTCTTCAACCCCAGGCCTGAGCACTAAAAAATAAACCTTCGCTATCTTTAATACCTAAGAGGCTCTTTGATTGCAATTCCTCTTCTTCTTGAGGGATCAAAGCTTTGAGAAATTGGTATCGTGTACAAGAGGGAAAGGCAGTTTGATTTTGTTTATTGTTGTTCCAAAATTATAAACAAATGAGCATTGTCTTTTGATTACATTCTAATTCTTAATCATTACGATAATCCAACAGTTTCAGGTTAGTTGACAGTTTGTGGTTTTTTTCTTAAAGAAGTGTCCTCTGTATAACCTGTAAGCATTGTTTTTATGACTATACAAACCGCTTTTTGATGAAACTTTTAAGTAGGTAACAAAGGCTCTAAACCTTTCAGGACCTAAAGACTCAAACACAAATGACAAAAAATCCTTACTATTTCATGCAGGTATAATTCTAGAAGAGCTTTACTTAAATACTTTTGTATGAAGAACAGCTTTCATAAATGAGAATTTTACTGCTCATCCTTTTAGTTCTTCCTTATTTGATTATCTAGTGCCTGTCTTCCCCTGTTCTTCAGTACGGTCTTCTGAAATTCTCCTTGTCTGTCCTGTAGAAGGAACACAGGCGGCGTGGGTGTCAGCATAACCCAGTATGTAGGAATTTTTCATAAAAAGCAGGGAAGAGCCTGGTGGAAGCCTGAGGGTTGAAGGTGGCTCTCCCAGCTGTGCCTAGACAGAGGCATTCTAATGCCTCAGAAGGCATCCCTCTGAGGATTTAACTTGGAGGACATTCTTTACAGAGCTTTGAAGCCACCCAGTTGTGAAGTTTCAGCAGGCTTCCAAACACAGAGCCAAGGGACCTGGGGCATGGCCCCTCTGAGCAAGTTCTGCATGAGAGGCTTATTGGAGAACCAAGATGGCCCTTCCAGGCGTTAATTTAGGAACTAAGACCTGGGAAGAACCAAAGCCAACAGTGTGAGGCAGGTCAGTATGCGATACGTGATGGGCTGCAGCTGACAGGCCAGCTTGGTACTTACTCTTGGGAACATCTGCTGTGACAACGAACCTTGGAGTTGCTCTGCTGACAGCTTTTTCTCCCCCTAATTTGCAGTGGATGTAGCCATATAAATTAGCAGCCTGAAGGGAGATCCCCGCTATCACAAGAGCCTGTGGATGAACAAAAGTTCAGCTTTTTGGGACAAATACACTGCTATATCCAGACTGTATGTGTAGGATATATACATACATGTGTGTATATATGTATACATACTACTCAGATACATGTGTTATGAGGGGCATATTCCTTCCAATAATAAATGACCTTCAGAGAAATCCAATCATGTCAAACTTAAGCACGGTAGTTCCTTCCTACAAAATGCCTCTCTTTATCAAAACACTGATGTAAATTTTTTCTGTTTCTTGAAAGACTTCATTACTTTTCTAAAAGCAGTTATTCAAAAAAAGACCAACTCAACCGATTCCATAATCGTTTCCCTTTTTTGAAGCCTGATTTGCATCTAAAAGTTTCACATCCAGATACATAGCAAACCTGAAGGCTTGTTTAGGTGACAAATGCCTTATTATATGTAAATAAGATCCTGTAACTTGCCAGTTTACAAAGAGCATTGACAGATCTGAATCAGTATCTAGCATTAACAGGCAGTGAAAATAATGAGATCATTTTGTGGTACTACAGGCTTAGCAGCAGGCCCAACCCATCTGACTGACTAATGAAATAATTTACAAAAAAGTTTTTCTTAGCCTCAGAAACAGTTTCTTGGAAGCTATTGTATTTTCCCTTGGGTAACTTGCCTTTCACAAGCACCTGAGCAACCCACATCCAGTGCTAGTTAGGGTTCCTTCTCCAGCCAGCTCTTAGTTTAGCAAACAATCTCTGGTTTTCAAAGATAAATGTGGAGCCGTGGAGAAAGGCTGCTGGTTTAATTTTAACTAGTGCTCCTTTAGCTATGCTGCTTGGGGCACTAGAAAGCAGTTAATGATTTGCAATTGATTCATATCCATAGCTGAATTTCCTGTTTTGTTTAATAAGATGTAATCTTGGCTGTTACTGGATATGTGGCTGCACATGTCCAAGATGCTTTTTATCTTTTCAAAATGAATTAGGAAATTGTACTTAGCACGGCTAGAAACTTGACTAAATTAATTCTATGGTAATTATCCAAGTACTCAACATTTACAGGGGAAAACATGAAGATTTCATAGACAAAAGTATCTTAACATAATGCAATATATGAGGTAAATTTCCTCTTGTATTTAGAAAAATGTGTAATGTTTTTCTTTTTTTTGTAGAGTAGATGGCTTTTAAGTACAGCAATTATAAAATACATACTTATAGCTCGATTTATGAAGGTTTTAAGTGCTATGATACTGGTTCTTTCAAAAGGGAATGGTACCAGAGATCTAAATTTCTCACTTTTAAGAGCAAGTAACATTTAAGTCCCAAGGAGATGTGAAAGCCTGAAAACCTGCATCGCTAGTTCTTAGTTTCCTTTGACTGAAATAAGTTGGGGAAAAGGAAGTTGCTACAGTTAAAAAGGAGTATATAATTTTGCCAACCACTTCAAGTTCTCAAGTTAGATGAAGGAGTTGACAGCCGATAACCTAGTGGAAGTGGTGCTAAAAATTACTAATCTGTTCCGGAGTGCAGGGCTTGACTGCAGAAAATTCCTCTGATTTGCTAAAGCTGTTAGTGGAATTTTTGTCCTGTTGGAAGATTTAGTTCAGGCTGTTGCAAAACTAACAGATCTGGGTTTTCCCTTTACTGACACTGTCTGTCAGCCATAGGTCTTTCAGTACCCCGAGACTTACCAGCCATTTCAGCTTCAAGGAGAACAAGGTGCTAAAGAAAAACACTGTCCAAATAACTGGGCAGATAATGAGACCAAGCCAAAAGATTCGGGCTTCAGCTTCAGTTGAGGCAGCTATTGTAGGCACCTAGAAGGAAAGTTATTGAAACTACTAGCCACAAAGACAAAATCCACAATAAATAACAAATGAGCAGAGGAGGAAGAATGCACAAAATCACTTCTTTACCTAAATTGCACTTACTATATGCATAGAAGGAAGACTGAATAAAAGTCTTTTTCTGCCTGCTGCCCTACCGTACATGACAGTATTTTCTTTTCAAAATGTTCCAGTCTCTGTTCACATTTAAATAATTCCTTTTGTCAATGATAACTCCCACTAACACTACAGATTAGTATTATTTTAAAGTCAAAGTTCTGTTGCACTGACAATTGCTTTTAAATGTCAGAAATACTAACTTAACTTTAAAATTAGATTTTAACTTTACTGAGGCCTTAGAGAAGTGTGAAACAGAAGAGAGAGCTGCAAGCAGAACTTTAGTGTGAGTACTTTGTTGTCTGTAGTGTAGATTCATGACATGTGCCCTGTTCACAAAAGTATGGGGGAAAGAAACAGTCCAGTATCGGAAAAGCTATAGTGTCTAATGCGGAAATTGCAGTGAGCTGTTGCAAGTGCTAAGAAGCGAACTTTAAAGATCCCCCATAGGATTTATCAGTTGGTTCCAGTTCAGACAGTGGAATTCTCATAACAGTACCCATTTTCATAAATTTTCCTAAAAACATGCAGTGTCTTAGCTTAATTTAAATCTGGCGTGAGGCTTAGCTTTCTATTATGTAAACAAATACTTCAATTTTTCTTATGATATTCCAAAAATTAAGAACTGTGGCTTCAAAAATGCCTCTCCTGTAGTTGTAGTGTTGGACACTATAGCAACTGCTGGTATCTCTCCGAAAGAGGCATCGTTATTCACAGTGCTCTACTTGTGTCTTCAGGGAGAGCAAAAAAACCCAAAGCAGGCTGCGGAAAGCCCTGGTTGCAGACTTCTTCAGGCCAGCACAACTCATGGGTCTCTCTCTACACTGAAAGGCTCGCTGTTAATTCCCAACATGTAAGCGAAACTAAAGAAAGAGAATTGTTCAGAAGGTTCTGATCTTTCCTAGGAGGCCAGAATTCAAAATCTCACTCCAAACCACCACTAGTGCTAGCTTCTGAAATGGAAGCTTCACAAGTGGAAAAATACCCCTGTGGGCTCTTCCACTCTGAAAACTGAAAAAGCTTTTAGTTCCTTTTCAGTATTTTGAATTCTCCATGTAAAAATAAGTCTCATCCATCATAAGGCAGACAATGACATCTAACGTGTAAATACGGTGAAGATACTCTCTATCTTGCCTAAGACAACCCTACAAGATGCAATAATTACAAGGTGTCTTTCATTTTTTCATGTACCCTCTAAACCAGTGATGTTGCAGAGGTCCAGAGAATAATGTTCTACACCTTCATAGTTACAGAAAAAGACAGATCTTCTGAGTCAACAAAATGGTTTAATCACCTGTATCCCAAATTACTGACAAATTACCCACTAACTATTCAGGAGAAACAAAGCCAATACACCTGAGAACACTGCACCTAAAAGACCTAATTAACTTGATGAGCAAGATTACAAAAGGCTGCAGTCATCCCAAATAAAGGAGAGGGGAGTTATGATGTTTAGAATGTAAGTGTAAGCATTACTTTCTACCAGCAAACCTCAGCAGAAGATAGGATTTCAAGGGTGAACCTCTGTTGTTGCATCAGCAGCACACCAGGCATCAGCTGCTTATTGTTGGTGAGTGACTTGGAATATTTCTAAGCAAATTTACCCATAAAGGAAGAGATCTTAAAAAGTTGCCAGATTACTGGCAAAGGAGGTGGGCAATGCCTGACTCTGGAAAGTAAGGGAATCGCATATATTCCAGGACCTCGCCATGACAAAGTGTTTCTCACAAATAAGCCATGACAGAAATACAATTCACTCTAATTATACATTCCTTCTTGTGGTACTGATTTTCACATTAATCAAGCTACCATTTGCCAGAATTTTTTGAAAGCTTTAGCCCATAAAGATAGTCAGTTTTGTACTCTGAGGCTAGAATTAACAAACTGTGATAAGTAAACTAGGCTTGCTCATTTTACAGTAATTCTGAGGCCAGGAGGTCATTTTATGGATGCCATTGCTTTTAAGTGCTAAGGAAGCTCTTACTGTCTCAACAGAGCTAAGAAGCTCTGAAGATCGTCTAGTTTCTTTGCCTATATTCTCTCTTTAGCTTTCACTTGGATTACAGGAAGACGGTTGGCGCCTGTGAGCCTCTCAATGGCGCACAGCTGCACTCCGCCGGCTGCGCTCCTGCTGGGCCGCATGCTGACCGCAGGGGGCGCCGCAGGCCCGTGCAGCGCGCGTACTGCAGGCTTGGCGCAGCGCCCCCGCTGTGTGCACAGCTGGATTTGCTGGGAAGTAGCTTGGGTAGCGCTTGAAGTGGTGCAGCCTGAATGGGGCTAGGGAGGGAATGTCAGCAAGTGAAAGCAAAAACCTGCAGTCTTGACTCGGGCAGCGATGCCAAGTGCCACTGTTAGGTTTTTGCTCAGGGTGTTTCAGTGGGCACTAGCAGTATCAGACTGCTCTGTGATCCGGATTCTGTTTCCCACCATATTCCATGAGCATGAATAAAACATTCTTTTTAAAGTACAGAATTGGAACTATTCAGCATTGCTTTCAACATAGATCTTTCCTGAAGAGGATTCTGCGTTGGGATTAACTATGGGAAGCTGTGTTTATTGCAAGGTGTTCTCACTAGAAGATAAGCTAGAACTAGCAGCAAGGTTTCATACCGATAGTGCCATGCTATAAATATCTATTCTGCTGATGCATCTGATCACAATGTTGCAAGACCAGTTTTTTCCAGAATGAATGAATCCTGCAAGCACATCTGGTGTGCTTGCAAGGGAATACTTACATTTTCTTCTATAGAAGCTGGATAAAAAGTAACTTACTAAGGTGCTCTATGTGTTACTTTATTTGACTTAGTATCTGCTTTACAAGCTTTCCTATGGATTCTGTTTGTCCTCTGCCTACTTCTATTAACATACTCACTCTTTTTGCTTCAAACACCCAGTGGCTTTTTCCATCTTCATCAATCTGGTTCCACCAACGCAAACCAACCAAGAGTCTTCCTGTCACGTTCTAGTGACAGAAACAATTATTTGCATTAATCAGTTACGTAATTGACTTGTCAGACTAGCATTAAAAAAAAAGACAAGCATGTCTGAAAAATCATATTCTTTTATCAAATACAAAAGTTAGTTCTAAAAGCTGTTCCAGCTTAAGCACAACAGTCATTAAGGATGGATGAGTTACCACAAATTGAGAGGCCTGTTTCTCCCCTTCTAATATGATAATTAGCACAATAACATTGATGGATACATTATAGGATGTATTTTTTTCTAAGTCAGTTAGTTGGAGAAGGCCCTGATAAACATATTTCTTCAGTAAGAGAGAAGAACTGCAAACAAAAACACACTGAAAAAATGGAAGACTAAGTATAACCAAGTAAGCTACATGGAACCAAGCAAACAAATTAAGAAAATATTTCTGCACCCGGCTGAATACTAGAAGTTTTCAGTATACTGGAGATGCATCAATGCTTCACTTCTACAAAACAAAAGCTTTGTTCTGCATGCGGGGCCCGTGGGATTCTGGACTGGCCCAACCCCCCTGCCTGCACCTGATTAGGGCACCAGTGCCATAGCTGGGCTCCGGGGAGTCTGGTGCAGCTCCTGCATGCTGAGGCTGGGCACAGTACTGCAGCTTTGGACATCCTTTGGCATCCATTACGGAAAGCCAGTATTACCTTCTTTTTTTAAGGGGGGAAGCATACAAACAAACCTACCTATGGCAAGGCAATTTTCTCACTGTGTTAGTGGCTCCCATCAGCCACAGAGAACACGGTGATAAAAAGTAACAGTAACTAAGATATCTAAATGTTGTAATTAAATTGGGCTAGACATTTAATAAATCAACAGATCACTATGTTTTTGTCACTTTTGTCAGTATACATAGTTCCTTTTTTCTTTTATTTACTGGCACACAAAATACTTTCAAAAGTAATTACTGTTCAGGGTCATCTTACCTTAACTGACCAAAAGTCAAAGGATAGAAGGAGGAGAATAGTGACAAAACAGGCAACAAAGCTGTTGCTGAACCAGTCACAGAACAAGTAGGTAATAATAGCACTCACTCGGAAAAAGAGGTGGAAAAAGGTGGCCAGTGGGTGCCTAGGAAAAAAGAAACACCACAGAGCATTTAGGAAGTTATGGGACAAGAAGGAATGTTACAGTACTTGCTAACAATGTAGTACAACTATTTCTAGTCTATAATGGTATTTTGGTTTGTAGCTGCTATTATTTCATATGTTGATGTATATCTTCATTACCAAAGCAATAGTATTTCCAATTGCCAACATTTAACCTAAGGTAAACAATGGAATGTGGTGTTCATGTCAAAGCTTTCTCAAAGACAGAACAAAAATCTAGAGTCTTTCACCAGTTTCTTTGGTACTGCATGAAGGAATTTAGTGGCTGTGTTCAGCACTGTACCCTAAAATCCTTATTGTTTCATGAAATAAATCAGTATTGCAAGTCATAAAAGAATTGAGACAGATCTTAGGCCTTTCAGAGCTGTTTTGAAAACAAGAACAGGAACTCTGAAACTGAAAAAATCAAAATTAAAAAATACAGCTGTTGGGTATAAGACAAAATGAACCTTCATATGTAATGTCTGAAAGCAAACATTTCCTTTTAGAGATGGAGTATGATTTGGGAATCTAACAGTTCTTATGAATGAATGTTCATTAATTTCACTAGATGTTTGTGCTTTGCTCGTCAAACAAAATTTTGTCTGTAACAAAATAAAAGGGAATTCCAGTGGAAGAAGTAACTATATGGCATGGGATATTGGCCTGTACAGTGAGACAGACACGGGGTTTGGAGAATGCTACAATGAGCACAGTACAATTTTCAGGGTAATATGCAAGTACAGAAACTTACTATGTACAATTGTGTTTATGTTAATTAGTTTAAACTGACAATTAACTAGAGGCTGTTGCATTTAAGTAACTTCTTCCCTTGAAGCCAAGTAAATAAAACTTGTTTTCTGAGTAAGATTTTTTAAGTCAGCGATTGTCTCATTAAGCTTCTCTACCTCTGTAAACAATTAACAATAGTATGGCTTAGATCATAATTAACTATTCAAATTTGTTATTCTATTATTGTGTATAATAAAATGATAAATATATACACAATTATGTTTATTATACTTAAATTATAATTAGATTTAAATTATATATTAAATACAATTATGATGTTATATTTAAATTCTATTTATATCCTTATTGTAATACTATTATTCTATAGCTGTTTAACTGTTCTAGTAATTATCTATTCTATAATGGCAATATTGTGCTTGTAGTACTACACATGCATGACTGGAGAAGCAAGAATGATACACAGCTGTAGTTCATATTTACTCCTGGTCACACCCATGATAACCTCAAACTTTCCAAAAAACCTCTTCCATCTAAAAAACCTAGCACGTGATATTTTAAGCAAAAGGAGCTTTATCTGACATAAGCAGATGGATGCGTGGTGAGGAAGGAATATCATGAACTGTCAAAACCAGATACTGTCTTGCTACTTCAAGGCTTGATCTCATTCAAGAAGATGTAAGAGTTCATTTCCTAAGTGGTATCTGGTGTCAATACAACCTGTTCGTAGATCACAACCATAACACGCATCAGGGTGGACTGAGCTTTTATAACCGTATCAGTGCTTCAAATGTGAAAGTGACTTTGGAGAAGTAGTGTTTCATTTTGGAAGTCAGATGATTAATTACTGTTTGGATGCTGAATCTGTTCCAATATCAAACTTCGAAGGGTGTTTACTAAAAAAACTGTACATGAGCAAGAGGTTCATGTTTATTACAGTGCTAAACACTTCATTATTGAGACTACGGAATATCAGTCCTCTCACAAGGATATGGCTAGCCAAGCCAAAGACACAGACTTCTAGGTTCTTGTCCTAGGGAAGGAATATGGAGATATATCAAAACTTGCACCTCATTCTTGGGACAACTCCTTCAATCTCAGAAAATGTCCACCTATTTATGCTTTAAAAAAAAAAAATCCTGAAACTAACAGAATCCAGTAAATAAACTGTTAACTTCCTCACTTAACAGAACAAATGTGTCTTCTTCATTCACAGGCACCAGATGAAACTTATAGCTCCTATCATATATGAACAGAATTTTTAATAAGGAGATAATTCGATAGCTAAAATTGTCTTTTAAAACCTGAAGCTAAGCCATCTGCATTTGTTTTGAAACAAAAAGACTTTACAGCTTTTTTTAAGTGAATGTATTTATATTGAATTCAGTTGTACTTAAACTTTTTTAAAAGTTAATTTCCAGAACTATGATGGCACTAAGATTGTCACAAATCACAATCACAACTCATTGTATAAACTAACCTGATTTCTTGTAGTAATGGAAGACAGTATAGGCTTTAAAACATGACTTTTTTTTTGTTGTTGTTTTTTTGTTTTAAATTCAAATCCAACACAGGATAAAGGTAACTAAAACGCTGCACTAGCTCTGTTTGGCATATTTTTGCTCCTCAAAGCATAGCAACCCACTTGCTTGGACTTTTAGTTATCCCGTTGCATGTAAACATCCATATAGTGTAGAACTGAAGCCTTGAGGCTAAATGATTACTATTGATCTTGTTACAATAACCTCCATTCAGTTTGCAGCATTGCCTTGTCCTGGTTTTGCTGGGATAGAATCATAAAATCAGTTTTCTGCTCAGAAAAGCTGCATTTCTAAGACGACCGCAGCATGCGTTACTGTGAGAGCAAAGTTGATAAGACACTTCGTTTTAGTTCATGGCCAGCCATGGTATGTGGGTTTCCAGAGTCATCAAGGCCTCTAGCAGTCTTGAGACAGCCAGGTGCTAAAGCTAGGAGGAGCGGAGGCCAAGGCAGCTGACTAGCAGCAGTATTCCATACCATAGACATCACGCTCACCATAAATTGGGGAGTCTGCTGGGAACGGCGTGCTCTCTCTCAATGGCTGCCATCCCTGGAGGGTCTCACCTGTTGCTCTGCTCCTGAAGCTGGCTCTCCCTGCGCTGGAGCTGTGCTGCTCGCAGTGTTCACCAACCAGCATTTGCTGCTGGGATTGCGCAGCTCACGGCCACTTTATGGGCTGAGTATAACTCTGTGTACTTTATATTGCTTTAGTACTACTATTAGTTTTATTGTTTTACTAAATCTTTCTATTTCAACCTATTTCAACCCATGAGTTTTCTTCCTTTCCCTGATTTCCCTTTCTTGGCTAAGAGGGGGTTTTTGGGTGATACAGCATTTAGCCCAGAGGTGGGCTAAATTAAGACATGCCTATCAGGATCAGACTGAGCTGTTATGAGCTCAGTTGCATTCCATATTAAGGAGTCAAATGAGGCCAGCCCTAAGGTATACCACTGAACCATGGGAGAATCATTCCCAGTACCTGCTCAGAAGTGCCACGGCAGCACTCTTACGTGCTGCTTTTTATACCTGTCTGGTACTTCAAATGTATCTGGGCAAATTTTGAGCAAACAGGTTCTCTGGCTTGATCATCTTGTGTTACATGGCTGATTTGAAAAAGAAGTGATCATATGCTCCTAACTGTTCAGATCAAATGTTCTGATACTGCAATGAACTGCAAAGATGGTGTAAGTTACGTTTTTCCTAGCCTTCTTATGAAAGTAGCCACTAACTAGATCACTAACCATATACCTTTTGCTTTTAAGGAGCACTTGCATATACCTTGGAGAAGTACAAAAGCACAACTTGTCATAGCTTATGCAAATTCTAACCAAGTTCAAGATATATGAAATTGAGATAAAGCTAAAGACAAATGATTGGAAAGTGTTGTTATGCCCTCTAATAAGACAAAAAAAATTTTGCAGCCTATTCCAGGCTTGTTTGCACAAGATTCTTCAGAAATATAAAACCAAACTTCTGTGTGAACAATGTAATGAGTTTCATTTCTGTATTCTATAGCTGAAGATTTTTCAGTATGAGATTATCTTTTAGTATTGTCACTGTGAGGGCAAGAAAGAAGAGCAGTCTCTAATGAAGTAAGTATCTACATAAAGTGGATCAATTAATAGTATGGTTTACTGATACTTTGCCTGTCTATATTATCGGGTAGCATGAACCAGTTGGAACAGATCTCTAAAGTAACTGGTGCTGTGGACTTCCTACAAAGATTTCAGGGTGGTTTCACTTCATACTAACCCCAGTGTGGTCCCACAGACTGAATCTGTGGCTCATGTGCTCAAGACACACTCCTAAGCTGTATTGCCCAGTTTAGTTTAATCCTTCAGGCTATGTTCTCCACGACTGCACCAAAATATAAACCTTCATTTAAAATGTGTGCTGCTGCTAAAGCAAAGAAAAAAAGCAACTCTGGCAACGTTAATCTTATGTCACGCCTGACACATCATGTAGTTGCAAAGTCCGATGCACTGGAAGCACAGAAATGCTTCACCAGACACTAGTAAAACAGAGTAATTGCACTGTAAAGCTACATGATTGCTTGTTTGCATATCTCTGATAACATTCATGTTAGGCTTAAAATCTCTTATTTTTGTTTGTTTATGCCTACAAGAAACATTAAACTTGTAACGGACCAGACTAAACTGGGGCAAGGTGGAAGGGAAGAAAGCAATATAAATCAAAGCTGATTATATACATTATTGACAAGTGCATACATATGGATAATTCCTTTTGACATAATACTTTTCCCTTGACAGTCTTTGACTGGACATTCTTCAAAAGCCACGGCTGGAACAACAGCTCTGTTGCCTGGGAGCTTGGTGTGGACAGAGCTGCAGAGTGACACCTCTGGCAACGTAAGGTAGGTTGCTTAACCTGACAGATGAGATGGATCAACGGGTTGGGTTTTCTAAGGTAACAGCGACAAGGATAAGGTATACTACATTCACATAACATCACATCTCATGGCAGGAAACATGACAGTTTTATTGCAATCAACTTGCTGTTTCCCTCCAGCCAGGTGTGCGATGCCATGCCAGAGTACTCTGCTGAACAGCTTGTTTTGCTGAAGATGCGAGCTCTCACCACTTCTCCAGCTCTAACAAAAATACTGTTTGGTTGGGGGTGATTTTTTTGTGATATATTGGCTTTGGGTATGTGAAATTTCTGTTTGCAAAGGCTGGATGACACTGAGCCTGCCGAGTGGCCGGGCTGGCAGCAGTGGTGCGGCTGGCGGGGCCGCGGGCCTCACCTGCTCCAGCCCGGGCAGCTGGAGCTGGCTGCCCAGCACTCAGCATCTCCCGGGTGGAGGCTCTCAGCCGCCCCGGGCAGCCTGGTCCAACGCTTGACCACCCTCCCTGTAAAAACCGGGAATTAAGTGTTTAAATGGAGTTTCTCGTATTTCAGTGTGTCAGTCCAGCGGGAGCAGCAAGGGCT
>NW_010554140.1:8013-56315 GCF_000687285.1 Phaethon lepturus | reverse complement strand
AACTTTTATATTTTAATATAAAATATTATAATATTTTATTATTTTTATTTTATTCTATGAACTTTTATGATTCAAAATCAGGATCTACAACAAGTAATGAGTAACAGATTATTATACTAATACAGAGTGGGGGTTTGGGTTTTTTTTGTGTGTTTCTTTTGGTCTTTTTTTGTTGTTTGTTTTTGCTTTGTTTTTAAAACTGAACTACATGACTTGTGATAGCCAAATATGAAGGCCTTTTATTAATAAACAACCTTTTGCCTTTAGGCCACATCTGATATATCTTCACACATTTTGGGACTAATGCTGACACAGCTTATGCAACTGTCAACTAGGAAGGTGTTCACAGTAAGAAAAGTTGCAACTAGGCTTATAGACTTCCACTCCTGCTTTATTAGAAGCCTACTTATATTAGTGACTGATTTTGGAATTAAGACATAGTAGCTAGTTGCAAAAACCCACATTGTTCCTCCTCCCCAAGACATCTACACTAACCACAACTCTGAAATAAAATTTAAGAAAAAAAAACCCAAAACATAAGAAATCCTCAGCATCCCATTTGAGTCATGGAATGTAGCCTGGGGCTACTCTCAAGAAAGGCAAGTAGAACCACAAGATTTGTTATGTATTTAGGTAAAACAGGGGCTTCAGAGGCCGCTAGAAAAATCAAGTTAGCAACAGCGGGGGTTTTTCTGGTTGTTTGTTGTTTTTGTTTTTGTTTTTTTTTGTTTTTTTTTTTTTTTTTACTTAAATAGGTCTAATTTGTATGAGAACTCTAAAAATAATGAGTTAGGAAACAAATTAACCAAAAGTAGCAGGCAAATTTCCTAAAAAGAAATAGCCAGAAAACTAGTCCTTACATGTCTGGTTCTTGTTTCCATAACACTGACTCATTTGCTCTTCTTCTAATATAACACACTCTACAGCAGCATCAACACAGGTTTCTCTTGCACTATAAAATGGAACTCCTAACAAGACAGCTAAAATAAATAAAAAAATACTACATAACGATTTGGTTTGAGATGACATTCCACAATAAACAGGATTTAAATGTTAGGTTCCAAACAATCCTTAGTATTTGCAAAGTATGGTCATATTATCCATTCTTGCCCTATGCATACTTAAAACTGAAAAAAATAATACTCACATTATGTCATTTTCCATTTAAAAAAAAATATGTTGCAGTTACACAATACACACCCAAGATCCTGTTTAAACTACAGCTGAAGCTTGTGTAAAGCAACAAAAGTCAACACAAGTGATGACAGCATGGCATCATCAAAGAAGGTGAGAAGTGAATTCTTCCTAAGAATTATGTCAAGATTGTAGCATTTATTTACCAGACTTCACACTTTTCAAAGCGCTAACATAACCCTAAAGAGGGAGACATCCTAGTGTAGAACATTTAGGGGAAATGACGCCAATGTAACACAAATCTGAACAGAACAAGCAGGGCTGCAGGGCTTGACTTTGAATGTGTCCAGGCTGGGCAGGGGCATAGTTCGAATTCCGGGCACAATCCCTAACTAACAGCCTACACTCCTGTGAAACTAGAAAAACCCATGATAAAATCCACTGTCTGGGTAAACCTTCTCTGGTCTTACTTAGATAACTGAAGTATCAAGGACCATGACTTGCTGATGGTGAGGAAGCCTCATTTCTCATTATACCATAACACTGCTGTATTTAAAAAGTCGTATTTATGTGAAAAGGAATGTATTTCACTATTAATGTTTTATTCACTAGACGGCACTTTCTCCACCTGCTGAAAGTTTCCCAACAGAATGAGTCAATAGGCAGCATTTATAAATTGGCTGTATTCACTTACAGGAATCTACGCAGACCTCTAGAGAAAAAACCAAACCATCAGTGGAAATCATCATGTAAAAAGGATGCTGGGAAAACAGTACTTTGTTCCAGAAAGATCTTATTGACACAATTCTGGATTAGAAAAGGGGCAATGCAGAGTCTTATCAAGTTAAAAACCTACTCGTGTTAGAAAATTTCAGCATATTGAATAAATGGTAGCAGTAAACAGTGCTTTTAATAAAAGTCAAACCAGAGAAAGTGTTAAAAAACTTGTACGTTGAGCATTTGGGTTGTTAAAAAAAAAATAAAAAAAATCCTCAAGAGACAAACTGCAGGCCTGGGAAAAAATAAAGGAACCAAGATCAGCTTTTGAGAGACATTCTAAAAGGATAAAATATTAGTAGAAAATGAAAAAGTGGACATACAGCCTACAAGGTTTTGTTCCCTCCAGATATACAAATACTCAAGAGACTTTTAAAAAACTGTTTACGAAGCAGCGTTTTGTAGGCATTAGGATGTTGGCAGGGAAAAACATTGGCACAGTTCTTGCCACTATGACACCACGTTCACAGGAACCTGAGCATGGACATGCAACATTAACTTTTCTTTGTATAATATAATATAATATAGGGTGGACCTGTCATTAGAACAGCTTATTTACTAATTCCAGTGAAAGTCAATGCCATTGAAATAAAACCTTACCTACTAAAAGGTGTGTACAACCATTACACAATGTTGTGGTTAAAACTGGGATTCAATTCCTGGGCAAAGTTCACTGTCCCATGGAGCTGCACGTTTCATAATACGAGTTTTAAACAGGTCATCCACTTACAAACCTGATGATTAAAGGTCAGACCAAGCCAGCTTCTAACTCTAAAATTGTATCTTGGAGGACATTTGCTTCCCGATGTGTTCGGCTTTTAAAAATAACATTGACCATTGGTTTCAAACCCCTTTACAAACCTACAAGGTGGGGGTACGTGAACTTCACTTTTATGACAGTCAGGCAGTTCTGCTGCATTCCACTAACGAACCGCATTAGAACAAGACAAGGTCACAGGATGGCAGGGCAGCAGAGTGCATTCCAAGACAAACTGCACAAGCTGGTTTTCTCCTTCCAGGATAGGTAGATACATGACAAATTGATTTATTTTTTATTGCTCACATCTGAAATCAAGTGATTACTGTTGACTGTAAGGCCACTCAGAGAACAAAACTGATGGCATCTTGTCATTGTTTTTGTGTTTGGGCAGGGAGACCAGAGGTGTTAAATGTGTCAAATCAGACAGTTTAATAAGCCACTCACTTGAATAGGGAAACATCTGCATTCCTAATGGCGTGAACAAGTGTTAATTATTGCTCGCTATTTTAGGGAAAAAATGCCGATGATATCACAAAGGAAACGCATACCTACAAATAGTTGAAGATATTCTCCAGTTACTGGCATGTGTCCAGAGCTGAATACAAAATTCTTTGGGAGAGGCCAGAGTACTCAGCACTTCCCATAACTGAGTCAGAAATATTTTCAGCAAAGATTCAGTCTCGTTATCAATAGTTTTTCGTGCTTAGAAAAGAAGAATGATGCTGAAATATTTTGGGTTTCTGCTTATAGTATCTTCACATTTCTAGTAGCACAAATTACACTGGATGTGGCTGCAAGGAATGGACAATGGGAAGGGAAATTTTATTTAAGAAACTCAAGTTTGAACTTTCATTTTCCCCTTTGTTACGAGTTTCAAACCACCACAGTATTTGAGAAATGTGCCAACACACAATTCCATACCCATAATCTACAAAGTGCCTTTGGTTAAAAGGCCTCACTAGCATAGTATCTCACTATTTCGCTTTTATTTCTACTTTAACAAAAAGTTTAATCACCACAGAAGCTTAATTTGTTGATACTAGAACACCGCTCAGATTTTATCCTTTCACACAACTTGTATTTAAAGCACATAACGCTCATTAGGGAGGAAGAACCGACGTGGTGAGAGCACCAAGATGAAAGTTGGCCGATGCGTACCCTACTCCCCATTTTGTCCAGATTCCTCTGCAGTTTAAACCACGTAATCAATGTTTCTCTGATTCTTCAGAGTATACTTATACATGGAAAGGCAGCAATTCATTAATGAATTAAACTTACTGGTAGCATAAAAGGCTCACAAAGAAGTCTTCTATACCATTCCAGCTCTCTCCTGGGGCAGTAGAGAGCGCTAATAAAGGCATTTCAACGATCAGCTATTTTTGTAGACCTCTGGCTAAGAAGGAAGGTTTAATAAAACTCTGAGAAATTTCCTTTGAGGCTTAAATTAGGATTTGGAAAACGTCTTTCATACTACGTCACGTAGTTGCTTTTTGTGTAATGAATATATAATAAACTTAAAACAAATAGTCAAATTAAATGCAGTGCTAAGAACAAGCATCATTGCAAATAATGGCCCGATCCCAGGACCGTACTCAACTTTGCTGCCCCCCTTCAGGTTGGAAACAAAAAGCCTGTTTTTGCCAGAAACTTCCACCAACAGAAAAGGGTAAAAGATAAAATAGCTCCTCCTCATTCTAAATTCAGACAAATCCGAAAGGCAGATCACTTATCGTCTTACAATCTTTCTGAAGAAGAATCCATATTCGTAAAAGTATTCAGACTCATAACACAGTCTACATGAAGAAATCAAGCTCACATACACTTACAATAGATTAATTAAATTTCTGTTTATTTGCTGGGATTTTTTTGAAGAGTAAAAAGCTACTCAGTTTCCTGGGAGCTTACGAAATCTTAAATTTTCCTGGACCACTGAAGAAATGTCATGTACTCTCCAAAGGCAAGCTGAAAACCCTGACAACCTGCTGGTTCTCTGAACGGCAGGACTCTACCAGGAGAGATGCTTGCATGTAGAGAACATGGCACCCTTACCAGCCCCAGTCAGCTACGAGCACAACAGACCTGTGGCAGGATCAAAACTCGGCGTCACGCACGCAGCAGATACTTGCTTGTGTATCTGCTCATCCACACACCGTCGTTCCCACGTGAGCTCTTGCCAACTTCCATTGGAGTTTGACAAGGGAAAAGGCCTGTGCTTGTGGATCTCTCTCAGGATTTGGGACCTGACATGTTTAAATTCCATCATAACTTCATAAACTAATGGCACGCTCCCTGTTGGGAAGTCACAGATGGCTGCATCTAAACAGGTAACTTTACACAACTTAGCCGTACTGCAATCTACTGTATTTGGTACTGGAATAATGGAAAACGACTTTAAATTTAGCACTGAAGGACACATGTAAAAAGAGCAAAGAGTATTCCACAGAATTAAAACATAAAATAGATCACAATATTTTTCACTTCTTTTCTTTTTAGCTACTTCCATGCTCATCCAAGTTCATCCTTTACTCATCTGACATGATGTAAATTAAATTAAAATACAAATGATTTTTTTTTAGAAGCATGTTTACCACCACATTTCCAAGTCTTTGTACATTACAGAACTTTTATGCCCAAAGGCACTTTTTGTTGTAAGCCCAAGAAACATGTCCGCAGGGCAGTTAGCATATTTACACGTTGCTTAGTCTTCATGCAGCCTCGCACACAAATTCTTTTCAAGCAATTGCAATACCAGGCAGGCTCACAGGTAAAATTGTATTTCATCTATGTGTACACCAATATTGTGTGATAGTCTCTTACTGTGATTAAAACCAGAAAACGCGTAAGAATTTCTGTATTAAGTTTATGCCTATTTCCTGTTTAATTCAGCTGACAGCTCTTCTATTTCAACATAAATTGAATTAATCTGTTCTTGTTCATTAAGACTGCTCTGAGGAAAACAACGAAGACGTATCAAGAGAAATTAAGTCACAATTTCTTCAAATGAATTTCTAAACGTGAACTTATGAACCTATAAATATAGCATGGTGGGAATTTACTGGATAAAAATGGAAGTGCAGAATAAAGCATTAGCATTTACTTCAAATGCTAATCAAATCAATTAGTAATAAAGCAAAATATAGGGTAGGGTTTTTTTGCACCATAAAAACGACTGCACTACAGAAAAGATGTGCAGATAATGTCATTGTCTAAAGTCCTGGACTGCAGATTCTCCAATTTGAGGAAATACTTTATGGAATTTCAACAGAACTACATGACCATCTCAGTGAAAGTGCTGCAGAATTCAAAGGGCACATTCCTTTAATATTGTAGCCAAAAATACCTTCACTTCATGCACTGAATATTTTTTATTTTATTGCATGCACCAAACTGAAGCTTAAGAAGTAACAGCATCCCCATTTTCACTGCAGTTTCGAAATTGCTGTTACTGGCAATAAAATCTGCATTACCAGAAGGCAGGACAAGAGCAGTTCCAGCAGATGCTGCCACATTAAAGAATGCATCAGGTGTAGCAAGAAGTTCTGCAGCAAACAAATCAAGAGACTCATCACTATATAGAAAAGCAATGCTAATTAGTAAATCTGCTTAGGTCTAACACTTCTCATTTCTGTTCACAGAAGTCGGAAGGGAGACTGGCTTTTTTTTTCTTTTTTTTTTAAATACACATGTACTCTTTATTTATGCTGTATTTAAAGTCACGGTACGGTAATATTATTGTTCTTCTGGAAGACTGGCCTAAATAGATATGTAATTTTACTGAATACAGGCTTAACAGTTCCTCCTACAGAGATGCCTCTGGTTGACAGCTTTCTGCTTTCTTCAGAAAAACGGATTCTCAAGCTTTTTCCTACAGATTAAAACTTGGGAAGAAAAGAAACTCTAAAACAAGGGTGAAAACTAGGGGACTTAATCTATATTTGAGGAAAAATAGGGACAAATAGACAAATCGACAAAAATATGCAACCTTCATTACCAGACAGCAAGATAAACCAGATTTTCTATTAAAGTAAAAACATGAACCACTGACTTATTATCAAAATTGAACCGACTACGCATAATGTTTAAATTGGTATTTCTCAAAGCTTCATGCTCCTTAGTTGGCAGCCATTAAACATGTTATTTCCTGATACATACAGTCTGTACCTGTTACTTTTGCTAAACAGATAAATATTGTATAATAGATGTAAGCAATTTTATAACTTACTATGTTTTCAAGTGGTTTTTACTTACTTTATTTCATCAGCCAGGCAGTACTACTTTATTTGCTGTGTTTTCTTTTGTCCATGACCTTTGTTTTAGATGGAGACCGAAGTTCCATTTAAATGGAGAAAAACAGCATATTGACTTTATTTAATAAGTAATTCCAGCTGGATGCATGAAGTATAGCAAAATTAAAGACTTATCAAAATACATTTTTTAAAAAAGCTTTTTTTAACGCAGCTGGTGAATTAGTAGTTTTTTCCATTCCTATTTTTCATGTCTAATGTCAAATTACTGAATGGTATAGCCAACTAAATGGAATACAGCAATTAACTTTTCTAGTGGATGCTACAAATGGTTTCTTCACTTCAAAAAAGCCCAGCTTCCTAGTCAATGCTTTGATTTCTGGAAAACTTTAGCAGTCAAAACATATAGAGCACAAATATTTTTTACTTAATTTAAATAGCCTTACACTTAGGTGTAACAAGAAAGAACTTCCCATATTAAAATTTATTTCCTATATAGGCACACACTGTTTCCAATTATACGCTTTACTAAAGAATTACATTTAAAAAAAACAATCAAGTTCTCCTCTGTAAATAAAAAAAAAAAGCTTTGCATAAATTCTGCATGCTCCTACAGAAATCCCAAAGACTGTATTGTTTCGTGGACGAAACGGGACCAGTAGAATGCATGGTATTGAAAGCAGTTCATACTGAATTCACCTACCAGCTGCTAACGGACACAGACACCCGAGTCACAGCGCACACATCCCGGCGTGCGAGAGCCTCGGCGCCACGCGCCGTAGACAGCTGCTCCCAGCACAGCGCCAGCGGCCAGCGGGACCACCAGGGAGTTCCTGCACACTCGAAAGCTTGCCATTCCAGGTAACAACTACTATGACAACTGCTGTCAAAAAAGATGGCCACCAGGAATTTGCTTGGGAACCTAAAAACTAAGTTTTGTAACAGTATTTGCTTTTACTTACTAAAATAATGTCTCGTCACCAAGAACGTCAGATACCACTTTATGCTTATACTCAATGTATTTTCATTTCAATTATTCATGAAAAAAGCTTTGTATCAACATAATATTTCTTGGTATGATGCAATGGGCTAGTTCACAGCCTAACTAAAACTTACAGTACTGCAGACTGCAGCCAAAATAAACAAACAAACAAACAACAACTAAAAAGAAAAAAAATCACTTCCAATAAATATGTTAGCAAAGTCAGAATTTTCTAGATATTTCTATTCATTCATAAGACTAAAACATTCATATCAAGCATCTACCCATGTGGACAAAAATCAGAGATTTCAGGAGATTCATTTGCAAATAATTACTAGTTATACATGTTTTAATTGTAAGAAACAGAAATGAAGTCAAGTGGCTGCCTACCTCAGAGTCCCTATACTAAAAGGCAGCTTCAAAAGAACTCTTTAATTAATCTGTATTTAAAAATTTATTTCTGCTATTAAAGGATAGGAAAACCAGTTTGCTTTACGTCCTGTTCAACTCTGATCAGGTAAACTCAATTGGATTGTCTAGAAGTCCATTACAAAGGAGCTGCTCTGTGTAGATAAGATAATGGAGATTTGAAAAAGAGTAAGTAAAGATTATCTCAGAGGATCTAGTATCACATCACTCTGCTGATACTGCCTGTCATACTCCCCATTCCTTTTTAACAACATTAACATCCTTGAGTTAAAAACACTTCACATATCCACATTTTCTACCAGTTTTGCACCTCAAAATGCTTAAATACTTTTCCAAGATACATATATTATCATTATTTTAGAGATTACGAGATATTTAGAGCATTAAAAAAAGAAAGTGACAGTGAGGTGGCTTGCTCAAAACAATAAAGCAAGTCTGTAATAAGAAAGAGCAAGAGCCCCAAATTTTCTTGCTGTGATAGCTGCCCAACTTCCAGACAATACTATCCAGACACCCAAGGAACCAGGCTCCATCTACCAGCTTTCCCAGCTTTCCACGGCTATACCCACCAACGAAAATGTTTCATCTACTTCCCCACCCCAAAATCTGTGACATTTAAGATAGCCTCATGGGAAATGTCCCCCATTAGAGCGAAGATATTTGCCCTTACATTATAAAGCTAGTGATGCTGTTCAAACCAGAACAGCTCTCCTCCTCTTCCATGATGTATTTAAACAGGAATAATAATATATCTATCATTATACGCATCAGGGTGATGATCTACAGCGACAGATAATTGTGTTCTGTTGCCTACATAATTAAGGAACACTTCTGGCACCAAAGTGATACCAGTTCACACCTTTTCTTACTGAGATTAGATTGCCTTGTTATTTTCTTGAAGATTTTGGTGTCAAAATCATTTTAAGGACTCCTACTGCAACCTCTGCCCCAGCTGTGCATTAACATATTACGCAGTTTGTACCACCTCATTTGTACCACACCGCCTATGGGCCATGTCGTAAACCAGCCCTCCAAACTGATCCCTGTTAAAAATAACCTCCCCAAAATAGAAGAGAGGAGTAAGGGTTACCCAGGTTATTTTTAACCTGGATCAGTTCAATGGTCTGATTTACGCTGGGGACCCAATGGAGGTTTTTTTGGTGCAAGTGAGGGTGGCACATCATGGTGTGGAGGAGAGGGAAGGGATGGCTGTGGGCAGAGGGGATGCTAAGCTGGCTTTGAGGCTGAAGCCAGCATGTGGTAAAGCTCAGCCTCAAAGGCACCACTCAAAAACCATAATAAAACTATTCAGCAGCACTGGTAGTGGGAGATTCAAAATAACTACAATGGAGCAGTGTAATAAAAAATAAACTGGGACCAAAAAACCTGCAGACAATTTCACCAACACCCTAAAAAAGATCCCATCTCCTCTAAGCATGTATTTTCCCAGATCAGGAGAGCCATAGGCTGGAGTGATTCCCCAGTTATTCTGCATTTCAATAGCTAATATTCTGATTGACTACTTTCTTAATACAGTCTTTCTGAAGTTATTATGGTATTTTCAAGAGGTATCTTCCTCAGCTGAGTCCAGATGAATTAAAAATAGGCAGCTGTAAATACTGTTCTGCTATTTTTAATATTTCATTACAACCAGAGAATTATAAAGGGGCTGTGACCCAAAAAATAATTAGGTTTTATTTGGCAGCTTGGTTCAAATTGGTTGATCACAGAAAGATAAATGATCATAGAACGAGAGCATTTCCTTTCCTCTTCTAAAACTAAGAGCAAAAAGAAAGGGATGAGAAAAAGGCCATTATTCTCGTTGGTTCTCGGGATGGAGAAAACACTGTCTGGTATGCAGAACAGGAATAAAAATATCACCTCTGTAACCCAGCTAACCCAGCATCACCCTGTATTTGAAACATATACAGCTAGTCAGAATTATTGACAATACGTATGAGGTTGACTTTTGACATTGAAAACATACACATACATTGTGTCGAGCTAAATGCATCAAAGGACAGTAGTGATAGAAATGCCATTTGGAAACCTTAACTAAGCATCATTTGTTTTTATTTTCCATTTGAACTGATGGAATACTTGTAAAAACACCCTGAAATTTTGATTTGTGAGATCTTTGTTCTTACCCACCACATTAAAGCATGTATCATCTTGTTACAGGTAAAATTAAAGAGTAAAATTTACTCTTACAGTTAGTGTGAAATAACTAAAAAAGCAGTTCTAGCACAAACTTGGGCAAGTTCTCAAATTTACTGCTCAAGCAAACCAACTTTTCCATTTGTTTAATTTGAGAGCCTCAATGATGGCCATAGTTCATTTTATAATTTCTAATGACTTACAATTTTTTTCTTTTTAAAAAATATTATCATGACATAATCTTAAAATCCAAGCCCAGAAGCAATTACATGTGTACTTGCAAATCTGTACATCAACACAGAAAGATTACTACCACCTCATTTCTAAGGCTGTAACTAATGCACATTCACAATCAGCTCGATTATTAAAATTAAATGCTTCAGCTATCTCCCCTGAGTTCAGTTTGATTAACTTGGAGGTTTTCTTACTTCAACTTCCTCTTCTTTTGCTTAAAGTCATCATGCTGGCCAGTGACAACTTAATCAACATGACAAAACCCCAACTCGAATAAAGGCAATGATAACGGTCCTCCTTAAATTATAATCTTTCATTAAAATACTGGTACTGTAGTGTTTTGGGGTTCTGCTTTCAGTACTTCTCTATGGAAAGCATGATCTCTCTGTTCTCAGTGTTCATTCAAACTAACAGGTCTAGACTTTTTCTGCAGGACTTAGTCATTTAATGTCCTGTCATTTTAGCAAGAGTAAGTTTCCCAATGATGCAGGTAGAATACTACACACAATATTTATCAGTGCTATTCATATTAACAATAGATTACACAGACATGATTAGACTTCTGTTATTTCCATTTTGCTCTGCTCTAAGAAAAGGCTGTGAAACAAGCCTAATAGTAATAGTAAGGACAGATTTTACCCCCCAAAAGCAGCAAAGTATTTTGCAAAACTAAATCAAAACAGCACTCCATTACCCATGGAGATATTAAGTCCTCAAGCTATTTTAGTAGTCCACAAAGAGCTAAGGCAGAAAATACTTCACATAAAAACATTAACTTAGTACTTGGTTGTTTTGCCTATAATATTACTGATTAGCATTCTCCACAGGTTTTCAACATGGTTATGTTCCTAGCCTTTATCAATCCACTTCAGTCACATAGTTTTGGGTTTCTTTTTGTAATTTACATTTTAGAAATTGTCTGTTGAAAACTTACAAAAGACAAGACAAATTGGACTATCAGCTGTAAGAGTGAAACTATTCTAGGTTCTTGCCAGCGGTATACACAGTATAGTGAAACGAGACAGAAGGACTACAAAAGGAGCTACAGATTTGATCTACTAAATATTGCAATACTTTAAATCATCAGCATGGTTATGTGGACAGAATTCCTTTCAGTAAGTACTACACTTTTCCTTTCCCCATATGCTACTATTTGTATTCAAGAAATTTAATTGGTTAATACCAAGTGTGCTGAATTACTAAGTCTCTAACATACTAATTTTTCAGTTTGAAAGGGAATGTTTAACCTAGCATTGCACTGGACCAACATTATTTTTAACTCAAGTTGTTTTTTTCCTCTTTTTTTAATTCAATACAATATGCTCTACACAAATGACACATTTCCTGTAAGTCAAAAAATGCAACGCAAACAGATGGAGACACAGACTAAGAAAAGAATAAGAATATCAGAATACAGAAGTTGCTCTTTGAATCCTAGATATGTTGAGCCAGACTCCTATACTATCATCACACTGTAAAGCTCCTACATCCTTCCTTTAGTTTCTTCTGCCTTTCACATTACACTGAACCTTGCTCTTAAGAAACCTGAATTCTAACTCCACCTGTACAACAGGTAATCATAAAAACAGATTTTGGTGTGTACTTTAAACTTCATTTAAAATACTCCTTCACGTACAGATGAAGGATGAGGCCTCGTATGTTTTAAAGACGATCTCCTGTGGCTGGAGAAGAAATTACACAATCCTAGTGCTAAACTCTGTATGTCTGTGCATTGCCTTCTGTAGAGCTTGCTAAATTAATGTTTAGAATGGGCGTTTAAAGGGAAGCAAAACAGCCTTGTATTTTAAAAGAGCACCACGCTACGTACTCACAGCCCTCAAAGAATATCTCCCTGGTACATGAATGTTCTTTTCTCCCTACCTTCATGTTCTTCCTATGGCAGAGAACAGCAGCATCAGATACTATACTGGGGGGAGTATGTCTTCATAACAGCTGAAATATGATTCCCCATGAAGAAAATGAAAGAGACAGAAAGCAAGTTCTACAACTCAAAATAGACAACATTACATACTGCTAACACAGCTAAAAATACCCCTCCCTTCTTCTGCATTAACACAGTATATAGGAAAAGCCAGTTTATGAAATTCTCCCACCAGAGTACTGGAGGAAGAAGTAGATAATCAAGATTTCTTTAGATATAAAGCATAACTAGCATAAGGCTATCCTTTCCACTTACAGAAAATTATCTTTTCTTCAAAGTACACTGAATTAATCTATGACAAAGTAAAAATTGTTTTTATAAAGGTACCGGAGGATCGTGTATTTTTGACACTATGCATTGAGAGCTGGCATCTAGGGATATTCTAGATCTTAACTTGATTTAAAATACATAATTAAAATGCAAGTTCCGTTTTTCAGATACCAGAGGAGTATAACCTACATTCAGACAAACTCAGAAATCGGATACATATTAGCTTATATAATCACTGAGGGTAGAAGGAGCCAACAATACTCCTTCAAAATTAGTGGCTAATGTATATCCATTTTAAAACCTCAACCCTACAAACATTTACATATGAAATAGTAAATCATGCCAATGAAGCTAGCCACTAGTCAAAATTATGCACACGCCTAAACCTCAGTAGACTCAGGGCTTAAAAATTTTAACACAGTACCTTTGCTCAGAGAAGAAAAACTAGTTTTATTGGAGCACTGTTATTTCTAACGTTGTGTGTCATTTAACACATCAAAGACTGTTCACCCAACTTGAAATTATTTATGGACCTGGTAAATATATTTCTATTACTTTAGACATCAAGGGCTTGCTACCATGTATCCTACCAGAGATAATACATACTGAATATTAACTGTTTTTTCTATGAAAATTAATGTAAAACATACACAGTTATTCACTTATTTATTTACGTCACACTTATTCACTTACCACTACACAATTATGCCTTATTTTCAGGGGAAAGAAAAAAAAAAATCACTGCATTCCAATTGAATGGAAGAAAAAAAACCCTCCAAGATAGAAGAGACAAGGAAAATCAAGTATTTCAGTATGAGGTAGGTCACAGGAACTTGTTACAGCATTGTTCATATACAGATCACAACCTGAGCCATCACAAAACAATGGGCAGTAGGAGACCTGCAGGCACGAAGCCAGTTCAATAGCACACAAGGTGGAGTGAGGAACCGCTGTCTTTTATGTCAAATATTCTCCTAAAACTATCTTCAAAGCATTAATTTTTTTGTCCCTCTAGTAGGAGGGATCATCCATGAAAGGGCCAAATATTCCTATGAATAACGCTGACAAGTGTCAAAATTAAAGAGGTGTCAAGTTAATCCCAAAATCTCTAACTTACTCAAGATTCTTTAACCTAAAATGACTAATACTACATTTTATATGCTACAGAAGAATCATACATCCCCCTCTCCATCAACCTGTGTGTACATGCTGAACTTTGAAAATTACTGGATTTGACTATTACAATGCCAATATTTCCAATTAATTGCTAATAGGACATGACTTCTGCTGTGGACACAAAATATGTGTTTTGGGTTGTTTGTTTTTTTGTTTTACTATAAAAGGCTGACTAAAGCAGAGAAATTCTCAGAAGCGGCAACAGTTGCAAAATGAAATTGTCACTGGTTTCACAAACTAGCTCGTTCAATAATGTTTGTAAATCAGAGTTATGAAAACCTTGCTATCCCACATCTTACTACTATGTGCACTTGCTCTTTCCTTTCAAGCACCTGGGACTGACTACTGCTGGAAACAAAATTCTGGTGTAAATGGGTCATGGTTTTGATACATCATCATAACTCCGACCCTCAGTCCCCTGGAACACTTCACAGAGAGAGAATACAAGCTTTGAAACACTCATGTATTACTGCAAGTATAAGGTATGTCATGGTAATTAGTATCTTCTCAGTGTTTAAGAGTTCAGCGTTTGCAAACTGTATTTTCACGGCCTTCTGCTACTAGCCTGGTTGACACACAGTAGAAATTAATCACAGTGAGTGGGCATCAAATAAATAATCATACTTCACGCATTTACTCTAGTGCTGCTGGCATTTTGAATGATTAACTAGGACTGGGAGGGCTGGGGCAAGGACGTAGTATGTGGAGCCTTTGCAGAAAGTCTGGCTGACACAGCTGTCAGAGAACATGTCTGAATCAGCAAGAAAACTCTATTCTTCCAAAAGAGAACATCTCTAGCTAATCATCAACAGACTGCTGTGCACATCTTCACTCCTTTTGGGCAGAGACTCCCAACAATATCCAAACGTTACTGCCAACACTGCCCATCTTAACCGTGCCTGATTATTTCGGTAGAGCACAAGACAGGAGACAAGGGTTTCTGTGTTCATAAAGGATCAGCCTAAATATTCTAGCTGCATTACTGTATACTTTATTTGGTTAGCACTAACCAAAGACACCTAATGTAGTAATTCCCAAAACAGCAACTCACTTTTTTGTAAATATTTACTACAGCACAGTGAAATATAATCATTTGCAAAAAAGCATGACTGCAACCAACATGAATTATTTACTTACTGGTGGGAAATCAAAGTCTATCTGGTTGGCTAAATTTAAGATGTAGTCAATTCGAAACTGGTTCTCTGGATTGGCTAGTTCAACCGGAGGTGCCAAATTGCCCATTGCTGTCACTATTGTCTGCAAAGAAAAAAAACCAAAAAATTGCAGAGAATGTCTAAATAGCTAGCTTTGAATAGTTAAAAACAATAGCTCGTAAGTTTACCTCTATAGCTTCTTTAATATTGTTTTTAATATCCTGAATTTTCATTTTCTTCTCCCTGTAATAAAAAAATACATTATTAAATTTGTAAGCCATAAAAGCAGAATATATTTTTGAAACAGAACATGAACTTGAAAAGTATTCTATCAAAGCTTTACTGTCACTATTGACTAAAGTGCTCTCAGTCACCAAATACTTTTGTAGAGAGGCTTGATTAACTACCTCATAACTTTTCTACTTAAACAGTAAACATCTATTTGTATCCAAAAGTCGGTATCTAATTATGCTTAAACAAACACTTACTGCAGTCTTAGGCTGGGACTAAGACATTCTGCAAAATCAAACAGATTTTGATTAATTTGAATGTGAAATACTAGACATATGTGGAAGTTATTTAGAAAAACATAAACTGGAAACAAATGGAGGAAAAAAAAGGTTAAGTTATTAGAAGTGAAACAAATGAAAGGAGACCAAAGAACCTCAAAGTACAAAAAAATTACAGCACAAAAATGACGTCCTAACAGAAAAAGCTAGAGCAGAAAACTCAACTGAACAGACACTTTCAAACTAACAGTTTGGACACAAAATCTAAGATAAATAATAAAGGGCTAACGCAAATATGTAAAATCATCTTTTAACTACAAGCAGAAGAGTAGGCTAAAAAAACCCACTCAGAATGCTTTATATGAGTACTATCATTTGGGATTAACTGCAGCCAAATTAAAGAGCATCATGCTCAAGCAAGCTAGAGCGTAAACCTTTGCCTCTACTATCTTTGTATTGTATTTTATGTCAAATCTGACAATAGTTATTTTCAGTGCTAAACAGCGCAATCAAATGAAATGCACGATCAAACGTTTGGTATAACCAGGAATTAGAATCCTAAAGGTATTGCTCGTATTGAGTCTGTAAACTGGAACTTAATTGTAATACACTGTGACAAAATTTTTACATTCTTAATTTCTTGCTATACACAGCATAAAATTACTATCTTGAGGTAAACCAAGTTAGCCATGTAATTACTACAAAAACCCACTTAATTTGTCTAAGTAACCCTTTAATCTTCATTAAACTGTTTTTACAGAATGTTTTCATTATCTGAATATTTATACCAACTATTTCTAATTTTTTTATTCTGAAAACTAACATTTGCCAGCACAGTATCCCACAGACTTGAAACTACCAACGCTATGTTTTCTTTTTTACACTTTAAAAGGATCACACTTTCAGTTTAGAGACTACAGCTAGAAAACCTCATTTTACTGAGTTTATTAAGTACTCATATGGCAAATGCTTTTTATCACTTTTCCCTTTCTGTAATCATTCACAACCAACAACCAAAACGAAACTGAAAGCATGTTCAACCAAATCAAGAATGCAGAAGAACAGAAGGAAAAAGAAAAGTACTGCTTAAGTAACAAAGCAGTTGCAGATGTCCAAGTGTGGTGGGAATTTTGGTTATCAAATGAAAGATGAATGCAACTTTTGTAAAAGACAGGGGCAAGGAAAACACCACCATCCCAGCTGCATACCTCATTTTACTGAGTTTATTAAGTACTCATATGGCAAATGCTTTTTATCACTTTTCCCTTTCTGTAATCATTCACAACCAACAACCAAAACGAAACTGAAAGCATGTTCAACCAAATCAAGAATGCAGAAGAACAGAAGGAAAAAGAAAAGTACTGCTTAAGTAACAAAGCAGTTGCAGATGTCCAAGTGTGGTGGGAATTTTGGTTATCAAATGAAAGATGAATGCAACTTTTGTTGCAAGACAAGGGGCAAGGAAAACACCACCATCTCAGCTGCATGTTACGCTGCCTTTTAGATACAGACATGGAGGATCTTACTTTACATTCTACAGTTGTGAAAGCATGACTGCAAAGCAAGTGCCGCTCTTACAGATGGAAAGCAAACAGCAGCATCAAATCGTCTTGTTCAAGATGACTGAGCTGTGTAGAGAACACGTCTGAACCTGAATCCGTTGCAGAACTCTACCAAACAGAAACACCATTACCCCTAAACATCAGCTCCTCATCACTGAACACTGCATATATTCTCAAAACTATGGGGCAGAGCGAGGACGGTCAGTGAAGCTTCATGCAGGCAGAAAATGATCAGTAATCAGATGTAAAATCTTGGTTTCCCTAGACTTCTTGATCTACCTACAGACCACCTTATTCCTGAAGACTACCATTTTTTTGCTTTAGGAATTTGGCACCGCTGATGGGAATGAGGCAGTGAGCCAGGAAAGGCCAAAAGCACTGAACTAAGGAAAACAAATACAACAGGAAAAGAGAGGAAAACCTGAGCCCTTTTCACCCTCTTCCTTCCCATCTTCAGTGCTGTCTGTTGCCCCAGGTCTTAAGCAACTCTCCATTCCACAAACCAAGACGTATGGTGGGTATGGTGGGTGTACAAATACTGTATTTTCCAGTTAGTTCAGTTATGGTTGCAAAAACATTAACCACCTTCTGTTTTTTAAAAATTATGTTCCTTTATTTTAAAAAATGTAAATAATGGTATGAAAGCAGGAAATGTTTATCAATGACACTGTAAGCAATTTGTCTGGCTTGATTTTGCCTCCAATTTTCAGCTGGGTCTTGAACTTGACAAACATGTATCCAGATTCCACCCCGTTGAGATCAAAAGGGCAACTGATATGCTGAACGTTAAAGCAAGGTATCAGTATTTTTAAAGGATTAAGTAAAGAAATAATAGTCAGCCATTTTGCTTTGTTTTGGAACACCATTAGAAAGATCAAAGTTTAGAAAGTCTTCTGTTTGTTGTGGGTTTTTTAAGCAAACTGTAGTTATAGTCTGGCCTGGAACACCTGCAGTAACTGTCTAAAAGCATCAGCTAAGCATGCATTTACGAGACTCTTCCATATCATACACATTACTTTTAGTACAGGTTTCGGTCAAACTTTCACATTTACACCTCTTCACTGATCCTCACGCTACTAGCAGCACTACGAAGTGATAATGGATATGGAGCGATGTGAAACGCCAGCAATTAACAAACTGCTTGATAACCATCATCATCTTTACAACAGGAATACTCATAGTTCCTATTTCTGGTTTTGTTGCCATGGTCCTATAGCACGTCCAGTAAACAAGGAATCTTATTACACAGCAATAAACATATCATGCCATTTTGTGTTTTGTAATGTTTACTAAGCATAAATTTTCCATGACAATGAGATACTTTATTCTTCTGGAACTCAACATGTTCATCAATCACCCACCCAACAGCTTACATACAACTGTAACATCTCGTCAAAAAAAGAAAGGTGAAACTAATTTTACTCGGCGACTAATGAAGCGCAGTACACAAGAGCTAAGCCTCACCTCTGCCGTCCCTTCTGCCCTGCCAGAATCGATTCTGAGAAATCCCAGCCAGGCTGCACCTCAAATTTCCAAAAGTAATCGAACTTTTATTTTCCCCAACCACGAAGACTGAATATTCAATTTAGAAATATATTCTTGCTTTTTTTCTTTCTTATTCCCAGGTGCTGGCACGATGGCCAAAACTACAAAAGGAAAAAGCTGGGCTCCCAAAATGTTTTCTTCTGGAACAGACTGAGTAGACTGGGAATGGCACCATGCTATCCCGGCTAACGAACAACTGATGTCTCTGCAGGCCTGTTCTCTATCTTTAGATGCCATGGGTTAATAAGGTCATATTTTTAATCTTGTTTAAAACTTTTGCTTAGGCTGTGTAGGGTAGGCCAAACAAAGCATTAAACTCTATTAGTTGAGGATTATAAGAAAAATCTCAAATCCTGCTGTTTTCAATATTTAAATAGGCCAAAGCAAAGCTGCACACAGCTTTCCAGAAAACTAATAAAGTCTATTTTAGGTACTATTAAAAAAAAAAAGGCATTTTAATTCAAATAACATGAAATCAGAATGACATAAAAGGTCAGGAAAATCAAATATTCTTTGAAAACAAACCTAATCAGTATTTAGTAAAGAACTTCTCCACCTGTGGCTGAGCTTTACTATTAAAATGGCAACATTTTTACTCAGACTTTATCAAATCTTATGCAGTGAACACATTACCAAACAGATTATCAGAAAGCAAACTAATTTAATTTTAACGTTCAGTTCTGGTTTACCTTCCAGTTAATATGAATAACCATTACTTGGAACTTGGGAAAAATATTTAAAGTTTAAAAAGAACATTCCAGAGGACCAAGGATTCAGCTCACCCACTACAAACACCTCACAGGTAGAAAAGTTAAAAGAATTTGGTACTGAAATGAATGATCAAAACAAAACATGCTAAAGAATTAAAAAAAAAAAAAAGAAAAGAAAAAAGAAGTAATAAAGCCTGTGACCCCTTTATGCCATTAATCTAAATTCCTGAAAGCAATGAAGTTTGAATTTCTTGGTTGCTACTGACAGATTAAGAAGCCGTATGTCTCATTGCAAAGTACTGTTCAACAGGCAAAGTTCGGACAAGACTTAAGACAAAAATACAAAGAACTACCTAGTTTTCAGTCAGAATGTAGTATATTACTTCTTCTTTGCCAGCAAAAAATAGATAAGATTTTATGAGCAGAAATGAAGTGATACGTTTCTTCAAACCCACGATAAGATAGCTAGAAAAGAATCTGAAACATGCGGAATGCAAAGCAACAACAGCAAAAATTATTTTTTTCCTTTACAAAGAAAGGATAGCCATGATAATAGAGCACTACCACCCTAACATACATCAATTATCTAAGTCAGTGGGGAAACACTCCCCACATCTCCCCCAAATCCCCTGATTATACAGGAAACTCCACACTTTAAATGTGGGAATATTTTAGGAACCAAAACATTAGATGTGTCATGAAGAACATTGTGAAGAAGTGAATTCAATGCTGTCAATTCATCATTGGAGTGAAAGTAAGAAGACTTTGATCAGATAATATGCAACAAAAAAAGGCTTTTAATGAGGGTGAATTATGATTGCCAATTAATCCCACTAAGAATATGGCCTAAAAAAGGAATATACCTTGGAATATGAATACAAAGTATTAGAACATTCTTTTCATACTGCAGATAAAAATGCTAGCTTTCTTTTTTTAAAAAATTTAATTTTCTTCTTCAATTTCTGTTTTAACACATGATTTCCTATGCGCAGCCTTAGCGTAATAAAAAATGCCTCATAATGGTTTGCAATTTAATAATGTGTGTACATTATTTCACCATAAATGAGCCCGTCCAGAATCCTGAAGGGTATGTAACGGCATGGGCAGAATATACCATGTGACACAAGGACACCTACTTAAAATGACTGACTTTGTATTATATAATAATCTCCCAAAACCATATTAAAATGTTCTTTCTCAATTTTTTGTAGTTGTTGGGATGCTGTTGCAAATAATAAAAAAGCAGAAAGTTTCTCATTAAACTTGTATTGCAAAAGGTGCATGCCTGGAGAGTATATATAGACCATTTTAATACGGCATATTAAAAAGTAATCACATAACATTAATACAGAACATTAGCCTTTGTCTTCTTTACAAGCTTGCAAACAGCCTGGCTTCTATCGCCTTCAGGGATTGGTATACTGCATACATTACCTTTATTTCTGAAGCACTGTCAAACTTCCCTCACTCTTGAACTTGCTGACCTAACAACGCTATATAGTGAAAAGCTTCCCTTGCCCATGCAAAGCACTGCCAGTTAGGTGAACCAATTTGCAAGCGTAAGAGCCAGAATAAAAATCTTACAAAACAATTAATTTGCCTCTGGCTTTTTATAGAAGAAAACGACATTGCTGTGTTTCAACACAGATGCACCTCGGTTTGCTTTCAGGTATTACCAACAAACGTGAACACACTGGGAGGTAGCCACGGGCTGACCTCTTTCTGCTCATCTTCAAAAGCCCATTGCGATTACACATTGACAGCAAATGAAAAGTTAATACATCAATTTCATTTTAAAACATACTTCAGTTCTTTGACAGGCATGTGGGCTTTAAACACAGCTGTTCATCTAAATATGGTGTCTTTGGTGAAGTGAAACATGCTTATGGATTTCATAAACATTCCATAAAATCTGCATTAAAATTTGTTTACTGCACCTGATGAAGTCAACAAAAATGTGAACAGCACTACCTGCCAGTCCCCCTCATGAAAACAGAGCAGTGCAGTCAAGATCTTCACACGCAAGACCACAAAGAAATTCAATTAAGATTTTGCTAGCAATCCACATTACAAAAATCCTGCGGTACTTCACAATTCAACAATAAGATAAATTTGGTTTAGCAGCCTGGGTTATTTCTAACAGAACAACATGGCAATTATCTCAAAATATAACAGCTAGAATGGCAAACAGGGCAGAGGCCAAGTTAGAGGCACTCGAAAATGGGGGAAAATAGGTGCCTAGAGTATTCAGAGTGAAGCTGAAATAATTCATCTTAGACCTATGACAAAGTACCAATTTTACAGACAAAACTGCTGAAGTGCAATAGCAGAAACCACTGAATATCTTTCGCAAATCAAACTCTTCTTTTATATCACACCAGAGAGATACCTCAGTAATTTGGCCAACTTCAAAGAGATTTTCTATTTTGTACTGTTCAAGAAGGACGAGCACAGGCGGTACCACGGGGTAGGAGCTACCACGCATCAGCTGCACGGCTGTCACTGTACAGCTTCGACAGGAAATGTGATCTCGTTGGGTCCTCACTCGCAGCAGAATTGAAACAGATTTTCTAACCACATTAATACTGTGTTCTTGATAACTCTGTCACCTTGTAAGATGAAATAAGTAAGATGAAATAAAGTTACCCAAAGGCCTTGCTAGCTGACAAAATGGAATCTAAACCACTCTACACAGTCAATGCCATGCTGGTGACACTGACCACGTACGTATCAAGCATCTCATGGAAAACAACAGACCCCCGCTGCTGCTGGATGCAGAAACATAGTTTCCTCTCCCTAACACTATGCTCTTCCTCTTACACCACCTTCTCTCCCCAACATCTACTTCACTTTGAAGAGTCTTGGTTTTACTTCTCTGAGACTCTCGGTAACAACAAATTGTACTATCAAGCTACCAAAGAGCTTCCTGTGAGAAGAAATAACAACAACAACAACATAAAAATAATAGCTATGAGGATAGACTATTCGCTTTCTCTGTAAACAACACCTTTTGGAAAAAGAAAAACCCAACAGGTTGAGTAAATTTGTCATGATATACTTTGATTTAAAGACACGGTTAGAAATTAATTATGTTGCACAGATCTGATTGTGACCTAAATGATTTTGGAGAACTTAGTCCAATTACTCCCTGAAGAATAATCACTTCACACACACAGGTGATGCAATATATAGAAGAGACAATACATACAGGGCTTTCCTTTTTAAAGGAAAAGTTTCCTTTTAAAGACTGGAAAAAGCACTATAAACTGCTTTACCATTGCTTGTTTTAATACATCACAATATTTACCTCCATGAGTTACATGCACATCTTACTATGTGGCCATAGATGAACGTACGATAAGAAATGTAAGTGCCAACAGATACCTTCTATTTATGGAATGACAGAACCATTCTCTTAAGTTAAAAGGCAAGAAATACAAATTACTGAAGCATTGATAAGAAACGCATCACAGCTCTGTGAAAGCAGAGATGATGTTATTTTTAATCATTATTTACACTGGAGTGTTACGGGATAAGGGTCTGACTTGTTTCTTATCTTAGGGAACAGTACCATAATGAAATTACTATGAAACTCTAAAAAAAGCATCCCTTAATATAAACCTAATTAACCCAACATTTAGGTTTATTTTACCTGTGCTCATTGTGATGTCCCAGGTGTAAAGGTTAAAGGGTAACTTTATTCTGCTGTGTGATGCAAAGACTGGTTGTGGGCAGCTTTGGCTCCTGATGATGTTCGAGGAGCCCGGCGGGGGGCTGGACGCAGCCCCCACGGCTCCGTCCCCAGCAGGCAGGGACAGCCCGCGCACATGGCAGCCTGGTCATACCAGCTGCCAGGTGGATGTGGCACAGAGATGCTATTCTGGCTCTAAGCCACCCTGGGGCTCCCCTTTGGCTTTGCAAATTCCCATGTAAAACCAGTTTGACTGGTTTACAATCCCTTTATACCCGTAAGTGGCACAAAGAGACCATCACAGGCCCAATATTAAGAAGCATAATTCTGCTTATGCTGCTCCATTTACCTAGGCTAATTAACTAGCAATAGTTTAAGTAAAGCATGAAAATAGAAGTGTTCACAAAGAGCTTGGTGATGTTCGAGGCTGACAAAGGCCCTTTAATTCATACCAACCAATTAAACACCATTGTAAATTGGTAACTTGCTCTCCAGTTCTTCAGGCATGCATACAGAGGGTAGCACCCCAGCTCCCATTTCTTGCTCTGAGCACAGGTAATTAAACATATTACAATAAAAGGTGCCCTCAAAAGTCTAGTATTCTCTCTAGATACCCAATACAATAATTAACAAGTCTTCAGAGTACACTTTGTGATTCTTTTCTGGTACAGAAGGGCACCTCTCAGAACCAGCAGAAATAGGAGGATTCAAGTCAAACTTGCTGAATCATCTTGCCCTGTACAACTCACTATTCTGAGATAACCATTTCAAACTGCTGTCATGCTGTCAGGAAGCACAAAGACTTTTTTTTTAAATTTTATTTATTTATTTTAGCACTGTGAATGTGGTCATTATTAACACAGAAAAAAAGGAAACGTGCACATTGGCCGCCACCTTTTTGAAACATTTATGTCCAGCTGTGCAAAAGCCCTGAAATAGAGCACAGGACACCTCTCAGCTGTTTCAAGTTGTCTGCTTTGTAGAGCCATCCTTCACAGCAGATCCAGTCTACTAGGGTCCTCTGAGTTACCTGATTTGGTCTATCGATCTCTTCATGTCCAGAAAAAAAATACTGTGGTGTGAGTACACACTGACCAGACACTGCAGTACACATGGATCAACAGCACCTTCTGTTAAAACTGGGGTATTTGCTGTGTTGTTCATCACTTCACCCTTGGTACTGAAGAGACTTTGCTTCAAAATCCGGGCAGGCAATGGCAGCATTACTGGGGATCTGGTTCTCACCTTAGTTTTCAGGCACTTTCAAAGCACTTTTGTGTAAGCTTTGAAGCATTGATTTGATCAGCGTCCTAAAGCTTCACTTGCTCTGACACTGTTTTGTAAACGTCTGTATTCTAGTAATTTCTTCACCCAGGACTGGGTATGAAGCTTTCCAAAGAGGGCAATCACGTCCCACAGCTCTTCAGGTGTTTGTGTTCAAGAATGAGAGGAATCGCTCTTGTAACAGCTAATGACCTCACTGCTACTTAAAATGAAAAAAGTACACAGCTGGCTAAGTGCCAATATTAAATGGAGAGAAACCCTGAAATAAAAGTGGCTGCAAGACTGGATGCCAAGTGAGTACACACACTCACACCAGCCCAAGCAGGATGCAGTGCGGTAGGGGAAGACAGTAATGAGACAGATGGAAGACTGTCCTGAAAATATCTTGATGTTTTTAGTGATTATGATCTCCATTATCATCTGAAACACTTCTGGCATGTGATACTGTAGACAGGTGATCTGGAAGGCGCTTGCCTCTGACAGTGACAAAACCCAAGGATTTTAATCCAAAACCCTGCATGTTGACAGGTAAGACACAGATGTCAGAAGGACAACAGCATAACAGAAACAGAAAAAGCGGAAGGCTCAAACACATCCAATGTGATGTCCTACTACAAACAAGGTAAACTCCACAAAATAAGTTTCTACAAGCATTCACTGTAACTTTTGTCTGAATTACCTACTTTTATTCTCACTCTACCTTTCCAATCTCTTAATACGACTGAAGACCACTAAAATGTGCAAAGAACTCTGGATGTGGTAACAGACCTTTCCAATTTCACTAAGTGAACAACTGAAATAGCTACGTTTTTGCTTATTGGGGGACATACACTTCAATTGTTAAAAAAAAAAAAAATGTGTGCAATCAAGGTTTGCTAACGTAACACCTGGGAAAATTATCACAATATTCAAATGTGCTCATAAAGATTCAAATTGAAGTTGCAATTTGATCACAGAAATTCTTAAAGATACATCTGATCTGGGCAAATACAAAGTGTCATTGAGTCATCTGATCAGTAACTGTTAACAACAGGTACCTGCGAAGAGCTATTTGCTACCAATTGATAGTTAAAAAAAAAAAGGGGGTTGAGTTAGGAGAGAAAATTCAAAATACACATTCCAGCACAAAATATTCACTCAACTATTAATTTCAATTTAAAACTCAGTTCCAAATACTAATCAAGGAATGAAACAAAGGCGGCTTCCCCTTCACTGTGAAATGACCTGCAATAATCACTGCATTTTCCCTGAAAAAGTTGCTTTTGCTTCACTCCAAAAATAATTACCTAACATGTTTCACCATTTTCCCATGTTACTTTTTAAAAATTCAATTAAATTCTCAATGACCAAAACCTTTATATTTTCTAAGTGCTGCAGGATTTAGTACTGATAGCCTGTAAGTTCAGAGTGACAGTCTGAAGAGGAAAGCAGCTAAGGCAGTGCATGTAAACTTTCAGCACCCAAAAAACTGGGGGGGACACAATCTGGAAAGGAACACAGGACTGTTTATTAAACTACGCAGCTGTCACTGAAAGCTGACCTTAGATTTCAGTGAGATATTAATGTTAAATGCTTTGTTCACCACACGTTTCTTAGGGCAGCGTTAGACTGCTTTCAGTAAATCAATTATTTTCTTTACAGCTGTAAATCTGGAATTTTTACCATTGACAAAGTCTGAATCAAGGAAGATTTCCGCAGTTATCTCCAAGGATGAAGAGCTGTCAGGTACACGCTATTTGAATTATAAACCTTGAAGAATTGCCTAAATGCTTACAAACTCAGCTTTATCACCAGAAACTGGAACAGCCCCTTACTGATCTTAGCTTTTGGGAAGTTCCTTAACAGTGTGCCATCATATCTAAATGGTGATTTCCGTTATACACTTAATATTAAGATCCAGCTTTCAATAGAAAGCTATTTATGTGAACAAACGTTATAGATGACATGTTTCCATGTAAACAATTAGCACAACATTCCCACTGAAATACCCAGAAAAAAAATCTTGTGAAATTTGTCAAGTATTGTTAGGTTTCAAGAGTTGCAGTTGTGTATTTATACTTCCAGACAGTGCATGAATTTACTATGACTGTGCATGCAAACTGAATTTTTAGAACACAGAGTAACTAAATATTGGAACCAGCAAATCTGAAAATCTGTCCCTTAAAGATGCAGGCTAGTGCACAGAGAGGCAGGTGTAACACAGTGCATAACAAAGCAAGGTGCTGACAACTTTGGCTCTAATCCATCAAAGCACTTAAGCACATGTTTAATTTTAAGCACATGAGTAATTCTATCAACTTTAATAGGGCTACTCATGGTTTAAGTACTGTGATGGATGGGGGCCAGAACGCGCAGAACCTTTAAGAATGCTGCACGGTCTGTGTTATACAGAGAAAAAACAGCATTCTTCCACTGAACAGTTAAGTTATAAAAGCTTTGGAAGCAAAATTTACTGTAAGTTGATCACAGCTCTGCTTATGTAAACACAGAGATGCAAGTTATCCCACAGTCTTTGAAAATAAAATACGATGCAAGTTCTGATGTGCAAGGTGTCCACGTATCTTTAGTTTGCCCTTCTTTTTCTCTGACAGCTCTGTGATATTGCTGTATGTCACCTATGCCCATCACACTTTGCTTCGAAATAAGGGGGGGTTACAGTTAAGCAGTCATGCAGAAAAGACCAAAAACTTAGCCACTAGTTACACTTCTTAAATAAGATGCTACTAGATGCAGTTTGAAAACATTAGTATTACAGCCTTTCAAACGTAAGCTTGCCTGTACAGACATCAGTGTAATACAGTTTCGTCTGTAACTGGCATAATAGTTCAGTTAACTCCTCCGTAACATCAATTATTTTGGATACTCAAAGCTGCACATATGACTCTCTCATACATGTATAATGTGTGGCAAATTCGGGTGTTTTTAAATAAAAGTATTATTTCTTTAAAATGTTAAGGATGTTAAAAAAAATGTTAAGCCAATGTTAAGGATGTTAAAAAAACCCCAAACACACACCTGCTTTGTAAATGTCTAGCTAGGACAGCCTCTGTAAATCCGAGGTGACTTACTGGATCTCTAGACCACTCCCTAGAAAATTCTAGATCTTGTTTTATCTGAATAGGGCTCAAAAAATTGTTACGAAGTTTTAGAAAACAGCTTTCTGAAAAAAGGAAGAAAATGGAACAATTTGAAAACTCCTTTCCAGACGTCTTCCAGGAGATCAAATCAATCTCAGTAAATAGTAACACACAAGGCATCCAGTTTTATCCCTGCACTTGTAACATAAGTCGGAAAAGCTCCAGAAAAATTTGTTACATAGCCACATTGTCCCAAACATACGGTGAATTTTAACAGCTTCTAATGTAATATCAAGTAGTATCTGCTCTGAAACAAACAATGGAGAAGTCAAACTCAATTAAATGATCCCTCTACCCAGGGACCACCTCTTCCCCTCAAACCAAAGGTAATGTTACAGTTTGTCTGCTTAGTACCAAATCCCCAACCAGTAACAAATGCAGAAGAGAAACGTATGGCTAACTGTGAAACAAACCTCTTCTGCCAAACGTCTCTACAATTCCAAACTTTTTCCACACTTTAGAGTGGAATAAATTTGAAGCTGATTATTATTTGTCCTTCCTTCCCCATGGTATCACATAAGCATATGCGTACGGTATAACCACAAAGCAGCTAGGTAACCCGTTCTGCTTCTCTTGCAGTGTAAATTCTGGGGACTCAAAACTTCTTTCCAAGAGCAGGGAAAACGAAGGCCATGCAAGACCAGCACCTGTAGGTCCGTCTTGATTCTAACGCTTTCTCAGACCTTTAAAATAAAATTCATTCCCTGATTGCTACCACTCAAAATTTCGTACAGTATAGTTTTTGCTCTGACTGTTCCTAATAGAACCTAAAATTAACACAGCTATTTCACTGCTTGATATGTCAACAAGTATGATTGAGAACAAATGTGTGTTTAGGTTTGGGTTTTCTCCCCTCCCCCCCCTTCCTTTCTTCTTCTTTTTTCTTGTTGTTGTTGTTTTTTCTTCCCCCCTTGCTGGTGAACAGGCAGCAAAGACAACACAAAAATAAATAGCTTTTGTATGGATTACTTCTTCTGAGATATCTTCAGCAAGGGAATTATATACTACTACTTATTAGATGGAATTTATAGGGAATAAAGTACACTACTAGGGGACTTTAGAATCCCCTTAAATACAACTCAGAAAGAGAATGCTTTTAATCTATCTCATTGCAGAGTCTCTGATTTTTGCCAGAATTCTCAGCTTATTAAAACAGTGTGTCTAGCGTGGTACATCAACACAATTTGCAGTGTTACTACTGTTAAGAGTTTTAACAATAATTCTGACAATTTCTAACTTAAAAAGCTTTTTAAGTTATCACAGTAGAGTTCTTTATGATTATTTTTGTGTAACAAATGAGTGTATCTTTGTCTTCTAGTACTTCTACTTCACTTATGTACATCTATCACAGCAGTACTGTGTGAGAGCACAAGCTTATTGTCCTTGTAGATAATGGAATGGAGGCAGAGCGAATATGTCTCCAAAAGGCAATTCAGAATAACTATGACAGAAGTAAGCTTTTCCCCCAAACACATTCAGGAGGTCAAAGCATCATATTAGGCTCCTATATACCAGATGCCAAAAAGAAAATGAGAACAGAACACCACACACCATGCTTCCAAAAAAACCTACACGGCATTACTCTTCTCTGAGCAAATTCCTCAGCATCACACAGAACTCTCAGGTTAATACATCCAACGCTTCTACCACATTTTTCTGTCTTTACAATAAAAAATCTACTTCATCTTGTGAACTTCACTGTGTCCTTACAGCTTCCAGCAATATATTGGTTAATCGCAGCTCTGTTATTCTAGATTCAAATACAGACACAGTTTTGATTCTGTTCCCAACTGGAATTCAAAGCAGTTTCTTCTTTATTCAGGATCATTTTAAGATGTTTTTCCAATGTCACACTCATTGTTAAATGATATTCCCTTCCACCTAGCACACGTGTCAGTCAGCAGGTAATCCTCAGCAGAGCCAGTCTACCAACATTCACTGGAAACAAAACACCAAGCTCTGTTACCCCTAAACACTGAAGTTTGTTCTTACAGCTCGCATGACGCTTCACAAATTAACACCCAGCCTCATGTTTATAAAGGACATGTTTGTTAATGCCACAGTACACAACTTCTCGTGCATTTCTATGCTGTAAGAAGCAACTATATGATGACATGAGACAATGAGAATTAAAACAAGCAAAATTCAGTATGAGTTGTTTCCATTAAAGATCATTTGTGTCATGAAATCAAAACTCCTGCACACAGAGTTCCTGCATACATAACCTGTCTGCACTGCTATTTATATTGCATCTCTCATATCACTGATGTTACTACTACATTTTTACTGAGATGAGGCCATGCCAAAACTCGAGGTTGCACGAGACATGGACTGCATTGCTTACCATAGCTGGGAAGTGCTCAGATCAGCTATGACAATGCAATACTGCTGTGGGGATTGAACAAGACTCACAACAGGGAATCCAGCAGGGAGAACCTTGCACAAGTCTTAGCATCGCGCTAAAAAAATACTTCAGCAGCAAAAAGCTTATTGGTCTAAATCAACACCCGCTTTTTCCTACAAAAGGTCCCCCTGCTTCACTGGGTGACATTCAGCTCTCTGCACAGTAACTGCAACACCAAAGCTGTTCTAACACCTCTCCCAACCTCCCCTGAGCGGTGCTTTCCTCTAGGGGAACAGAAAACTGGACCCTCTAGATTAGCACGTTCCAATCCCAAAGCTCTGAGGTACAGTTATATTGGCTCAGTTATAGCAAAGGGTCATTCATATCAAGTTAAGGCTGCCCTCAGCATAAAAGAAAAAGGTACAGTTTATATCTGTTACATGAAGAACTGAAGTATTCATGTCTCCTACACAGCTCACAGGAAATGTGATTATTAGTCTTAAAGTAGTCAAGGAAGCATAGACATTCCTAATATAAAAGGATGTAAGTTTTAAAAGCTGTTTTCTGGTATTTTAAAATCTCCTGTTGTTACAAACACCACCTATGTCCCCTGAAACGGTAACATTACAGGAGGAAAAGTTCCCATTTCACCTGACTTGTGCCAGCATTTTTGGACAATCAGTTCCATGTTCTGAAAAAGTTTTCTCTGGTTTAGTCCCTCATAAAGTAACAGGAGTGAAAAAATCACTTAAAGAAACTATGATCTTTAGAAAGGCAGTTTAAGTACAGCCAAACTAAACTTTAAACTCATCAAAACTACATTAAAATTGTAACAGTTAACACACTTTCCTCATATGCTTAGTAAACTTCCAACATATTTACACACCAAGTACCTTGAAACAGTTATATAAGCAAAATTACTCTCTTAAGCCAAGAACACAGAAATTGTTTAATTATAATTAAGTTTCCATTCAAAAGAGATCAACTATATTGAATTTCGAAGCCAGCACTGGAAAAGAGTAAGCGTAAGGCAAAAGCACAAAGAATCAAATTTGTGCATAAAGAAATTCTCGAAAAGCAACTTGACATCAAAACCGAGCTGGTCTCAAAGGTTGCACCACACTGGTAACAAGCCCAAACTCTGATCTTTTAGTACTATTTACCTCAGATGGTCTGGATTTTTTATTTCTGTCAAGTTTACGTAAACGCCTTTATGAACCATTTCCCATGCCCATGCTTTAAGAAAAAAGTTATAATATTTTTGCAATACTTATTTGTGTATGTAATTGCAATCAAAACAGACGAGGACAGCAAACCCCAGCAGAACTGCCACTTTGCCCATGTCAATTTGGCTTCAGAGGTCTAGAAAAAAACCCGGCAGAGCACACTACTCTGCGTTAACACCGTAACCACCCGTTTGCAACCACCTGTATAAACAGTGTACTTAAACAGGTTAAAGCAACACTTCAAACTGGCTTTAAATTGTTCCTCTGCACTCCTCCCCTCCCACAGGGAGGAGACAGGAGAGGAGCCCCAGGTGCTGCCAGCACGGGAGACCCTCACTCGGCAGCCGAGTCTCTGGACCAGAACTGCTTTGCCCACAGAAGACGACTCACTCCCTGAGAGCACTCCCCAACGTATAATCACTTAAAAAAGCCAAACAAAAACTGGTCTTCTGCCTGGAGTTTGTAAGATTATATTCTATTTTCCACCTAGACTGAAAGGGAATGTTGAAAACTGAATAAAAATCAAGTATGTAAATAGTTCCTGATAGTAATACACTGTTTTTTCTGAAAGCAGATTAGTAAGAGGTATGGCCCAGAGTTCAACATGTATCAGGCAATAGCTGCCTTTAAAGTATCACACTGATTGCTATAATTATATTTAATACCATATGAAATATTTTAGTTTCTTTTCCAGTTATTAAAACTTTTGCACTACCAGAAGTGAAGATGATACAAAAAAAATTATTACCAAGCAACAACAACAAAAATACCCTTGCTTCCTTCCAAGTACAGATATAGTCACCATCACATTAAACCCATTAGCAAAATTCTTCAGCCAGCATCAGGGAGTATTGTTTCAAGCAACAGGTTCCATCTACTTGTTCTTCTTGTCGGCCTGACTTTAGAAGATACCGTCAACTAAAAAACATCAGAAATACATATTTTATTTCCAGCCATCTAGGGCTCTATATACAGAAAAGCTAGAGTCAATTTATTGGAAGAAGGGCGAGTATCTGTACTGCTATTTCTGAAATAATTTTCTTATGGATTAAGTCAAGCTACATAAAACTGTACTACAAGTTAACTGATGAAGTGTTTTAGTAAACAAATCCCATACATTTAACAAAATAGGAAGAAAAAAAATGCTTCCTTCAGTACAGAGGAGCTATGGAAGTGAATCTGAAAACACGGTACACATTTCCCTTACTGAAATACTGTATTTCCCATTATGCCCATTTACTTCAACTGCGTAGTAACAGAACAATACTTCCACAATCCAATTTTAAAATTCCTTAACTGTGACACAGCAAGCTATTTTGAGTTACAAAGCTTAAGTGAATACAGTATGCACTATGGTTTTTTGGCATACAGTTAGGACCGACTATTGAATTCCTCCTAAGTTAGCCCTAAACAGATGGGTAGATACAAAAAACTCTCTCGTCTCAGCTTCTTGTCTCTAAAAAAATCTGCTTCGGTACCAGGCAGTTGAATCTTACAGGATAGTACGTCCTAAGCAATTTTTTTTAAGTTGGCAGAGTAGTTTTTCCACACGAGTTTCTTCTTACGCAGATTACTTCCCAACAAACACCAAGAGGTTAAGTCTTCCCTCCTTGTGGAGTTATTTATATTCAAACTGAGCACAAAGTAGATACAGAGCATCTACAACCTGATTCATTGCCTACTTAGCTCCCGTTTGTGCAAACCTAAGCCTGAATGTACGACGTGTAAAAAGGAAGACTTGAACAACTGCTTAGGTTTAACAAATAGGTTGTTGAAAACAACCACCACCAAAACTAAAGTGTTTCCCATTTAAAATATCAATATTAAAACCCCAAACATTTCAGGTAAAACAAAAAACCCCATTGTTTGTTTGTTTTTAAATCTGCTTAGGAAATGCTCTTTCTGGAAGCAAAGAACGTTCTCCCCAGGCCACAATCTGCCATGACTCTTCCAGGGACTTCCAGGGAATGCCACCTTTAGTATCAGTAGGGTTCATTTAACCAGGAAGGTTCACTGATGTTTTGGACAAATGTTCTGGATCCAAATTTAGCACCTTCTCCAATGCAACACAGATTAAATGGAAAAATTCCAAACAGCTCTTATTGAGAAGTCTGGAAGTCACAATGGCTGCAATGAAGAAACTTTCACTTTACTATACTCAGCATCTACATATGCTTCAACTCAACAAGTAAGAACAATGACCTTTTACAGAGCTTAAAATTGGAAATTAATTATACCTGAATAAGCACATTTATTATCGTTTCCCCTGATAAAAGGGAAGTTATACTGCTGTAATTTAAGTCAAATTATGACAATGGCACAATTATCATGTCCTGGCCCTGACCTGACATTTCTAAATAGTAACAGAAAAGTGAAAGATACAGTTCATACTGACAGTACATAATAAATGAGAATGTTAGGCCAAAAGCAATGTGAGAAATAATTTGCTGATACTTAGCATAGCAGTTATAATATATAGCACTCTCCTGTAACTGTCCAACTACTTTCACAACATATGGTCCTTTAAATATTAACAGTGTTGTTTAAATGAGAAACTTATACACAGCTGAAGAAAACATCTCAAGAGAGCGTATATTGCTATAACACTGCAGATTACTTAAACAGTACTGCTTGGGCACAATTATTGATCCAGCCAGCTGCTACCTTGGCTGCTACAAAAGCATATCAAAAGCACTGAGAAGCTGGATATCCTGGCTCTATCTGAATCCGATTGAGCTCGGTGGCGTCCCAGCTAACGTGGAGGTATTAACCAGGCAGCACAATTAATTCACAAGATTTGCATTCTATTCAGGAATAAAACTAAAAAAGGAAAACAAGAAGCTTAAAAGGAAAAAGATGACTTTTTACATTATTCAAGTATTAGTCTTTTTAAAGAAAAACATATTAAATGTGACTTAAACTTCAAAACTTGTTATGACTCTCACTTCTTGGAGTTCCTGAAGTGCCAGTGGCAGAACCTGGCAAGAGACCTGAAGAGGAATTACTGCAAATCTTTCTCTTACACTTTTTTCCTAATCCTCCACAACTGCCATTTCTGACACATGATACTGGACTACACAAACCACTGGTCTGACCTAGCATGGCATGGATTCTTAGAAATTATTTTCCTAGAAATTTCAGCAGACCAAGATGCCACTATTTACAGAAAAGGTGTGCTTGGTACCAAAAAATTTGATTAAAAACCATTAAAAATAATTTGGTGAATCATCAGTATCTGTAAAATTCTGTAATATATTATTTACCAGATATAGAAAACAGACCACATGAAACATTTGTTCATTTAAATAAGAGAAGCTGCTTCTCAGCCAAGGGATAAAATACTAGATGGGGTGGAAAGAGAGATGAAGAGAAAGAGAGAACAAGACACAAAATAAAGCATGTCTCCTCTCTCCCTCCCCCCTTAAAAATAATAATTAAAAAAAAAAATTAGAACAACCTGCCTCAATAAAGAGCCAAAACATTTGTCTTTGGCTTGTATTTTTCATACACCTGACCATTCAGCGATTTAATGAATGTCGCCAACCTTGTCACGAGTACTGCTGGAACTCAGCTGCTGCAGCCGCGCAGCACAGCTCACCGCTACAGCTCCTGCACTGAGTCACCTGCAGCCACAGTTCTCAGCTCTGATTGTCAACTTTCTGAAACAGCATCTCTCAAACTTTTTTGTTCCTCCCCATTTCTGTCGTAAGAACAGGCTAGATTGTACCTGGGGGAAAGTACACTGTTAGAAAGTTGCTGAAATGCAGCAGGGAGACACAGCTTAGGACAGCTGAGGCTGCTCCGGGAAAGCCGCATGTCGGAGGGATGGATGAGCAGGAGCTGCCCCCAGCAGCCGCTCAGCCCGCCAGGGGTCCCGCAGAGAGGCAGGAGGACGGGTGCTGTGGCTCCTGCTGCGCCCCTGGCCCTGGCAGCCTGTGCTCCTTCCAGATATGTTCCCAGCTACTGGGAGGGGAAAGGGAAGAATGTACTTCACTTTAGTTATCACCAACATAGAGCAAGACAGATGAGGCTTCCCTCCGAAACGTTTAACATACAGAATTACAAAATCTCCTTCTCCACAAAAGGTTTAACAGAAAGAGAAACCAAGTTTATTCCCACAAGCTACAAGAGCGTATTTTCAACACACGCAAACAACATGCAGAAATGCCCTACGAATGTAATACCTGGAAATCAGATAATACCACAGATGTACCTACAGCATAATGATATTCACTGGCACCTCCTCAGGTCCTTTCATGCAGGAATTAAGCAAGACTTTCAGGAATTTAGACCTCCTATAGAACGTAACATAACCAACTGCATATGCTGCGTGTTCCAAAGACATTTATGAAACGTTTAAGTTATATATTTTAGTGGGTTATTAATAGTTGGTGTTGCCAGAGAAAAGCTGCGTTTCTCTAAAAACATATATTGTGTAAACCTAGTCATAAACATTTTTACGAGTAGGTTTTTTCTAAAGCACTGTATTGACATTAGCTAGTCAATCCTCAACCCTTCCTAAGGGGTAGATTAAGTATTAAAGTACACCCAAGGTGTGTCATCATATCAGTTTACCCTTAGTGGCACTTACACAATTAGAGCAAATTGTCTATCAGCTTCATCATTTGAAACTAGAAGCCTATGACAATGCTTAATTTTACCAAGTGATTCTGAGGGAAAAAATCCCAGTGGACAAATTACGGTCTGAGTTGTGTAACTACATATTAAGTCACTACAGGGAAAAAAATTAAAATAACCATTTTCACACTACATGATAATTATGCAATCTGCAAGGTATGAAGGTAGTGAAAGTGTTCTGTCTCGAGTACCATGCCTCAGAGAATACTTTAAATATTTGCCTGACCTAACTATGCATTTATCATTTCTGCACTAGCCATCAATAAAAAAGGAGAGAGGAGAGGATAACTTAACTGGGTAATAATTTCACCTTGGGCAATCAACATTCATAACCAGCATTAATATTCAGGAAATGCCCCAAGTCTCAATCATTAATGATTAAGTATCACCACACCCCAGAATATTTTACTACCTATCTGTATTGACATCATGGGATCCAAACTTCAAACATAATTGCTTGCCATTTTAAAGATCTTCTCGGAATTAAGGGATGCTGGCTACAACAGCACATATAAACTCCACCTCTGTGCCAAGGCAACAGACAACTGAATTTAAAAAGTTGTAGTCCAAACTTCCAACTCCTTAACAGCTTGAGGACATATTGGGACCTTTTTAAATATAAAAATCATCTTCTGGAAGACTGAATTTAGAAAATTTAAACCTTAGACTAAGAGGGACTCTTCGTATTTAATGAGAAGCAATCCTTCACCATCCCACCTCACTTAGTATCATACATCCACTACACAACTTTCCAAAATATTTACAGCCGCGCTCCTGAGATTACACAACCCGGCTTTTAGTGAACACCAAACACATGCAAATCGCTCCAGGAATCAAAACCACCCCTCGACACCAGCATCGCACAGGAGCCCCATGTTACAATTCCGTGCCGACTGCTTCAGCAGGCACAGCACGAATCCTTTACGCCGCGAGCGCAGGGAGGCCCGAAAGGCAGGCTGCGGGCGGGGACCTGCAGGCCCTTCACGGCCGCTCCGTCGACAAGAGGTGGGCCTGGGCCCGCACCTCTGACTGTACTCACACCCAGCTCACCTCTACAACACCTAAACCGCCGTTGAGTCCTTAAACGGGCCGTGGCGAGGTCCTGAAACCGGCAGTTTCTGACCGGGGGTTTAAGCCGTTCTCCCAGCAGTGACGACGCACGCGATGGCAGACGATGCCCTGCATCTGCCAACCCCCTTCACTCGCACCAGCTGCAAGGGGTGCTGCAAGTTGCCTTCCACCAAATCGTAATTCACCAGACTTCCTCAACAGAATTAACAGAGAATCCAGAAGTGCAGTGACATTCAGATACAATTCCATTGTAATCACTTCTATAATACCTTCAAATGAAGCTTCTTAAAAAAACTACTCCAAGAAGCAGAGATTTCAACGTTTAAATGTTCGCTACCTTTTGCAGTATTATTATTTTTAAAGATACTGAAGAAAACTCTGAAGTCATGCATTTACTTTCATTTTGCAAAAAGAACATTTATTTTTGTGACAAAGATGTTCTCCACAGAGTAACGGGGTGACCTTCGTTGTTGAAACAAAAGCTAGACAAAAACAGAAAAGCAACAAGCGAACTGTGAATACTATCAAATTAGATGACACGTTTGCTTGAAAACCTGAAGTTTAAGGCACTGCGGTCATATTGAGTACCATTCCATACACAACTACTATACAAAGGGTTAACATACAACAGTTAATTGTCATAGATAACAATGGTTAAGAGTTCAATAAATTGGCAGAAGGATTATAGTGCAGTTTTATTACTACCGCAAACACTTTTACTGCTGTGCTTATTACGGTTTTTTTTTAGCATACTGCTCTTGAGCAACCAGTTTATAGTATTTACCCCTTTTAAAGCTAGGTATACAGAGAATACCTATATATAAAAAAGGGGCAACTACGTTTACATGGCAATACTGGTGCAGCAGCTAACACATCACATACATACAGTAATTACACACATCTTGCACAGACAAACCTACTTAGAAGGCTGGAGGCAAAATCCAAGCATTTTATGCATTACAAAAAAGCATGAACTAGGACTGGTCTTTTTCTCTTAGAAGATGAGAATAAAAATACCACCACTACAAACAGTTTTGTATACACATCACACACAGAGGCTACTTTTGTATTTCTAAATTACCTCTATTAGCTGCAGTATGTAAAAAAAAAATTTTAGTCCAACACAAATAAACCTTAGATGTTGAACGTGGTAAAAATACTACATAACACTGGGTTGTTTTTTCATTATGTTGTAACCATTTCAAGTGTAGTTCTTTTGTATGCCTTCATTAATTCAATTTATCCTTAAACCTAGAATTATCTAGTATTGTTTTCAGTCCTCACATTAAAAGCAACAAGTAGCCTACCACCAGCTGACTCAAATTCACTGCAACTGGAGTTGGTGAATAATGTACCACCCCTCTCACCCAGTACACGCAAACTCTCCTCAGGCATGCACTCCTTCAGGTCTGTGATGCAGGCAATGAACAGACTGTCATTCAGAATGTATATGTTCTCTTAGTAACAGCGTAAACTATCATACTACCTTTAAAACATCTTGCACTTCTGTGGAAGCAGGATAGCAGGAAGTCGCCTTGCAACGATAAGCTCTGAATGTGCAGACTGAGTGTTCACTTCTGGTGTTTATCTGTATCACCCAGAAAATGCCTCCTATATTGTACTGTTTCTTCTTATTCGTTTTATCCTGAGCAGCAGAAAAATGGAAGCCTCTTGACAAAAACACCTATGTGGCCATCCAGTGTGTAAACACAGACTGAGCACAAAACACCCTGCATATAAAAGCCTCGCTATGTCTGAAGTACATCTGTGTCTTCCACAGGCACTGAATGTGTAATTCAGAACAAATCCTAGTTTGTGTATAAATTGAACCAGGGACTTGACATATGCCCATCTCTGACACATTTGCAGTACATCCCTTTTTTACTACTCTCACCCAGAAGTGGAGTAAGCATGTTTAAGACCATCACCTTCAGAAAAAAAATAGTGGGAAGAAAAGCATTAAATTGTGACAGGGACCAACAGTCCTCCAACCCAAAACTTGTGGGATAGCTTAATTCACGGATAGCTTAATGGCACGCAACTCGGTAATTTCAGACAGACTGTCACTTAAAGAAAGTAAGCAGTGTCAGAACCTGCTCTAAAAAAAAATCACATTAGAATTACTTACTGCTTTTTAGGAGTTAGTTACAGAATTTAAAACTACCTTTTCATATGGGCAGTCATTGACAATGGTGTCCTAAAATTAAAATAAACTCAAATTAAGTCAGTTCAGATACTTTCTAACTTATTTGTGTCCTCACTAAATGTTGCTTTAGTCAGTCTATGTGTAATATAGAGTTTTCTTCTTGAACTGAAATGAAACTATCATAGAAACCTAAAAATCTAAAACCAGAATAATTTTCCCAAACCAGATTTCATTTTCATTATGATGGCCTTTGCTATGGCAGTTTCTTCACTGCTCAGATCACATTTTGCACAGGAGACAAGATATAAAAATACGCTCTATTTATTGCTTTATAAGCATTACAGCATTATCAAGTAACAAAGGACCTACACAAAATATATCACACTTCTAGTTTGGAAGGCCTTCCAGGTGATAAATATTTTAATGAAACTCAACACGCTGCAGGTGCATCGGCATGAAATGAATAGTGATGGCTGTGTATCAGCAACAACAGAAACAAAAATCTTCCAAAATCTTCCAGTTAATCTGCAGTCCAACTAGAAATACAGGAAGTCAACACAGGTCAGAGAAATAAATACATATACTAAACTAACTCCTGCCCTCTTGGGACTAAATCCTGCCCTCTGCTCTACAAAGCATAAACATAATTGTGCTTCACTCACTGAAAGGAGAAAAATAGTCTTCATTTAATAATCTTATGATCGCTTGATTAGTGCTTGGAAAATAAAAAGCACTATTTAAGTGCTAAATATTATCAGCGTTTTCAGAACATCAGCTCCGAACTTGCCACTCCCCATTTCTTTCTCTCGTAACTCTTTTCATTCATGTCATCAAAAGGCATCTTATTTTCAGCAACAACTACTCACTTTTTTTTTTTTTTAAATGCTGCTAGATGTGCAGAACTACTGCTGAGGTTGCTTGGCAACTAGTGAGATGTATCAGAGAGAGATAAAGTCCAGAATGAATGGAATTGAAGAGAACTATATTTGGTTTCATTAAGAGATCCTAGTGCACCAATTTGAATTATCCACACTACGGTGAAATTTTGGTATTTCTTTCAAAATACAGACATCCGTAATCACAGAGTCCCACTAAATCCATTAAGCCACCTCCTCAGGCACATACGTGCCTGCCTGTACAGAAAAGACTTCAGAATCAGGGCTTTTACCTGGGTTAGCAGTTTGGTAGAGCAAGGAACAATCAGGTAACACAGACGTTTTGTAAGTATTTTGAAGAACTTTCAGCCAGAGAATATAGTTGAATACTTCAGTCTGCCTTTCAGTGTACCATAAGCCACTGTACTTCTCCATATACTTTAATATCAAGTTGAAACTTCAAATGAAACCCTTTTTCCTGAAGGTCACAATTTGAAACAAGATGATGATCCATGACTCCTGCAGTGGCAGAGAACTGATTACAAAAAGCCTGCCCTAATAATGCAAGGGGGTCAAAAAAGCCCTATGCAGCGGAAGATGGAAACATGCCTAAGAGTTCTTAGTGAAAGAGTTTCTTTCTTATCTCAAGCTCTTCAACTAACTTTATCTGGATCATGTGAGTAAGAATCCACCAGTCTGGCACAAAAGAGGATCTTCTAACATCACCTCAGATCCTGCCCAATCTCTGATGCATCAGAAGGAAGTGAAAATAGTGACAAAACACAACTAGCAAACTATTTAAAGGGAAAAAACAAAACCAAAAAAGTTGGGTTTTGAAATGCACCACCACAAACCCCCACACTTCCCCACCTCTCTGATGCCCACAGGCAGACACCGGACTCAATGGTTTCAAGGCTTCAAATACCAACACAGAATTGCATATATCATAATGATGTTCAGGGTAATAAAAGCAAAAATAGCAGCCCATAGCTGCAAAGGAAGTGGGTAATTTGCAGCACACGGAGCAGGCTTCGTGCCTCCCAAGGCCAGAGCGGCCACCGGGAGCACGCACGCTTGCATCAGGAAAGCCGTATCTCCAGAAGCTGGATTGAAACGCAGTTTAAAAATAAACCTGCCCTTCCCCAAGCCAAATGAGGCTTCGTCATGCCCAACAAATTATTTCAATTGAAGTATCTTTAATGCTAGGAAGTGAATCTCACGCCTGCCTTCATTTTTGGGTGTCTTTCTCACACAGCACAACCTCTCCGCGGCAATGAAATCGTGTCTGCACGCCCTACTTCTGAACCCTGCACAACGCCTGTGGCCCTTCTTCTAAATTCTTCCCAGTAATTCCACATCCTTCGTGAAGACACCAGCTTGGGATACATTATTTTAAGAACACTCTTATCAGTGTTGGAAGTCCACTTCGTTACTTACGTTTCACTTTCCCATTTTTTAGGCATCCAAGCCTGCATTTGTCTTTTTGCCACAAAAAAGCGTACTAAGGTAATTAACTAACGGACTTTCAAGTACTTCTCCAATTCTACAGATACAATCTACGTTCTGGCTCCCCCAAGACTGTCTCGCATTCAACTGTGTTAAAACAAATTTCTGAAATACAACCTTGAAACACATTATGCAGATCACCCTAAGAGAGTAACCTGACCTTCCCAGCATTAACTACACGGCCAGTTTGCAGAGAGGGCTTTCAGACTGAACCAGGCCAGCAATCTAAGGAATAATTTTATACATATAACCGCTAGTTCCCTCGAGGCTTTCCAAGAAATGGTTCCACTCATTGCCTCTATTAACCACCGCGCTGAGAGATCCATCACTAACCCAGCTGTTACATTCCTGTAATATATGCACAGCTAATTTCACACAATGCAATTTTTAAAATCAAAATATAATGTGATACTACATCAAATACCAAAAGCAGCTGATTTTATCAATTAGATGCATAATCATAAAAGGCACAGGTTCATTCAACAGAACCACACTATATGTGAAGCTAAGCTGACCATTAATGATATTCTTCCTGTACACCCTTGTTGGAAGAAACCATAGTAAGTGAAAATACGAAGTTAAAATGCCCATATTTGATGCCAAGCATCCGGGCAATCTTTTACTTTAAGCAATGGAATTGTTCCCCTTTTTCTAAGAATCAGAAAGAAATTAACATTAGCATTTCCCATTGTTTCTCACATAGTTCCTTTGGGATTCTTGTCTATTATTTATTGAAAATATAATCCTAATATTTGCCCCTCTCACAGATGCTAAACTGCCTTTTTTATTTGCAGCATTTTACAGGATGGATACATACTTTTTTTGGTAAGGAATAAAATATCTATGGAATATTTTTGCTTTCTATACATAACTACGTACCATTTTACCTTCTGCATGCAGTAACAAATCTATGCCCAAACAATACTATTACAAGTAAAATTAAGCGAAAAAAAATTACTGTTTTCACATTGTCCAAAATTATCAGAGTGAAATCTATTAATTTTAATTAACAAAATAAAGATCTCAGCTGATTCCAGTTAATCCCAGAGAGAAGTAAATTTTTACAATTTATTCTGGGACTGAATTGAGTTTCCATTTCTGTCTAAGGTAGATAGATCTAGTAGGCTTTTTTTTTTTTTAAATAATGTGTGCATATTTAATATTACTTATGGACATCATCTAAGACTATCACTTCTGTCTACTTTCCCCTCTTGATCCCTCCCTCTCCCTTTCAGACAACTCTTTTTACATTTCCAAAGTATGAATAAAATTGTTGGGGGGGAAGCCAGAGAGTATGTTGCCTACATTATTTCATAGTGTTTTTTCTGACTCCTTACAATTGTGCAAAATAAGCAGAAATTATTTACCAGACTAATTTTTACTTTTTGCTAGCCCCTTATTTTCCAGAGGTGTCAAATAGATATTAAGGTAACAGAACACTATGAAGCTCTCTGGTGATAAACATAAGGAAAGTAAACATACGATTGCATAAGATGCACTTACATAAAATGAAGATTGTCAAATTAAGTGAAGGCAAAACACAAGAGGCAGCACGGATCACCCCAAGTTCCCAAGTTGAAATTCCAGTGACACAGTTCCCTCCCATTTTCAATTCAACAAACTAAATGGCAAAATAGTCACATTTGCAATTTTTAAGTCTCTCATGTGTAAGTTATGGAACATATATTTATCTACAATGTTCAGCCTAAGCAGAATGCGTTCCTATGAGTAACCATTTTGAAACAACATTAATAATTTTTACATACAAAAAGTAAAAGGTTGTATCTAATTTAGAGGCATCTATTTTAGTATGCTTCAAAACCCAGTACTGAAAATTCAGGAACTTCTTACACTATAGAAATTTAACAACAAAAAAACCCCAGACAACCCCATAAAGCCAATCTTCCAGAAAGTTGTGTAACATGCTTGCTGCAAAATACATTAAGACAAAGTATTAGAAAATTTAATATTCTTACTGATACTGACCTCTGCAACTGTTTCATTTCTTTCATAAATCATGCAGTGCAGTGATTATATTCTCATTTCAGAAAACAAAAAAATTAAAGGTATTTAATAAAATCTTTTCAGCAAATGGCTATGCCCTTATGATTATAATCTTTTGCTTATTTTTAAAAAGAAAGTTATTACAAACGTTAATTTTTCATCTTTATCCTAAATGGTCTTAAATTGTTAAAAGCAACACCAAATATGTGAAGCTATGTCAATCACTGTTATGCAATTAAATTAAAATTCATGAAACCAATTAGTTTAATTTTTCCACAGTAATGCCACATTAAATAAAAATAACTATGCTAGCTAAATTTTAACTTATTTAAATTATCAGCATTAAAACAGGTATTACCCATAGTTTTCTGAACTTACTGTGCCAAGTGTCCCGTTACACATTTTTATCTATTAAAAAAACATAAATCAAGCAAGATATGAGCAAGGCATCCTTTCTCATTACAGACTTAAAGAGGAAACCTACTTCAGTGATACCCATTTCCTTGCGACATTGTCAATTAATATAAACATTTCCGTTATATAAATAATCGTATTGGCAAAACAGAATAAAAATGTCTTAACTTGGAGGAAACAAAAGTTTTTTGTAGAAAAAACGTAGACCTACAGACAGAGTATTTAAGTCACGATGATTAAGAAGGCAACACTAAATCCCCCAGCTAGCTGTGAAGTTGCCATTCAAGGCTAAATGTAACGTCTACTGGGACTACACTACACCTCGGGAGGAAATACTGCCCACCTCTGCCTGCTCCATTAGTTCACCCACCACCCTTGGGAGGCTACAAGGGTGCCACTGGGAGAGATGATTAAAGACAAGTGAACATAATGACTAATTAAATAGCCCCTTGGAGAATACAGTCAGCAACAGGTAGCTAATAGAGAAGGTCACAAGCTTTCTCATACTTTTGTAATAGCTAACACCTTAAAACAGAACAACTCCTCAAGAGCTGTTCATTGTTGTACATTCCTCAAGAAGTGTATAAATTTGCCCCTTGTCAAAAACATATCTCAAACAGATTTCTAAGCAAGCAAGCTCAGCTGTAAACAAGTAATTCTAATTAACTGCATGTTTACATTAAACTACAATTGTAGAAATAACTATTAAAAGCTGGTGCAGCTACACTTGCACTGTATCCTAAATACTCTTGCATTTACTAGAAACTCAAGATTCCATTGTCCAAGTAAAATGGAGGGCATATTATTTTTGACATCAGGATTCAAGTTACATTTAAAAATAAAAACCCCTCATCAGTAGAAATTCCTTCATTTCAACTTGAGAGCTTTGAATGACCAAGATTAAGCTGAATAATTTCTGTATCTCAGCTCCTCATCAGAGATGGGACTTGGGCAACCCTAATATACAAACGCATGATATCTCTAAAAATAAAGATAGAGATAAATTTGCCTGCTGGATTATACTTCAAAGCATTAGCTATGCCTGCCTTGATCTAGGATACACTCAGGAAGGATGCTTACAAAACTGGAACAAGAGTAGTGTTTTTCATTTTTTAAAAAACTCCCTCAGAACCCCACAAACCTGCTCCCCCAGCCCAAGGGAAGTGAAACGACAGGACACGTCTTTGCTCTTACTGAGCCTATCCCACCGAGACCATAGCAACCTAAGAAACAGGAACAAGAAATAACAACTCCTATCTAGATTGCTAGAAGGAGTGAGAAAGGCACAGCATTTATTAATAATAAATTCTGTCTTACGGGACAAACACACTAGTTTTAACATAATTCCCCAGCTAGAATGACTGGCAACAGATAAAATGTAGCTATGTAACAAAGTAAGGAGAATCTTCAGGGACTGCAATAATGTGAAGGTATAGTTTTAATACCAAAAAGGTAGCCTTCCATGAACTTAAGATGATAAGAAGTATTCTGTTCATATATAAAGTAATTCAAGCAACCATCTGGATAAAGTAGTAAAACCACTTTTTACTGGGAAAATCAAAGTATTTCCCAGTCTACCCATCCAAAAATATATGGGAGAAGAGGAAATTCAGTGAGATACTATAGAAGAAAATTCTTCACATAGTACTGATGCTGTAACACTGGCTGTAGAAAAGGTAATCACTCTGCAGGTCTAATTCTTGAGAAGTGTTGGGGAAAACCTGATACACTGCTTTTTTTTTTTTCCTTTTTCCAGAAAGGACACTGAAGTGCAGAATATAGATACATATTTTAATATTCTCCAGAGTTATATTTTTGAAGTTATCTAAAGTTTTTTGGGGGCATTTAATATAGTTTGTGATTCATTAAATAACAAGTTAAATAGAATATGATACCTTATACTGGTAGATGTTTATACTACTGTTACAGGCTTATACTTATGTATATAAGTAGATGTTTGCTTAAGATAAGAAAATGGAGAAAAACACACCTCTTCCACTTTTAATCATGAATGTGCAAAGTAAAAAAACTATTCAGAGTGAATTGAGAAAGAGTAGGACTTTTTTTAGCTGTTTTCCCCTCAGTCTCACTCTCTCAGATACTGTTGTCCAAATTCAACCAAACTTGAAGGAGGGTTGCTATTGCAGAGATTCATTTCCAGACATGAAAATCACAGGCTGAGTAGAAGAGAGACCAAAATCAGTGCTCCAGCGAGGAAATACAGAGAGAGTTCATGTAGATCTACACCAGCCACAGCACACGCTCACTTTGTCCTGGTAGCAGGAAAAGCAGAAACGAGGAAGATAAAGGACAGGATGATCCCAGAATATTTAGGGGTCAGTGCTGCAGGGAGCATCAGGGCCAGGGACTAGAACGAGGACTGCATCGGTTGGAGGAAACGGGAGATACTTGGAGCGCTATGGGTCCCATGGGAAGGAACTGCAGATGCTGCAGGGGTCTGGGAGGGATTACTGCAGAAAAGATTTGGGAGACACAGAACAAGTTACAGAAATCAGACTTCATTAGCTCAGCTACCCACAGAACGGTTTATTTTCTGTTTTGAGAAGGTAAAAGGAAACTTTCAAATTTTGTAAAACAGGGTTTGTGTTCATTTGTTTGTTTTTACCAAAACTAACGGGCAAAATCCCACATCTACCCTCAAAAGTCAAAATCCTCCCAGACCCATCCACAATGTTTTCCACATAGTTAGGTCTTTAGCTCTTTTCTGTCTCTCTTTTGCCTCTCAAATTACATCACTCACGCTTAGTCTACTATTCATAGTTATTGCCCTCCAACCTCTCTACAACCCTAACTATAAAGCTTTCTACTAGGTTGATAGCTGCCTATGCATACTTAAAAAGCCTTTGTGAAATTTAAACCTCGAAACAAATAAAACCGCTGCCATATTTTTGGCCAGTCCCCTTACATGCCAAATCATGTCTGCAACATATGCAAATCTCACTTAAGGGACAAGTTTACTGTACGTTTTTTTTAAATCTGAAAACTGAAATATTTAACTGAAAGCACAAACGTCAAGTTGCAAGGCCAGGAACAGTAATTCAGAGGACAGAGAGCTCTCAGCGTACAACAACATAAGACTGGTAGTTTAAATACTGCTTTGCCTTTGCTAGGAGAATTCAACATTTCCCACCAATCAGTAAATGCAGGTAAGACACATGCTCTTTTATGAGCAACACCTTGTTTCCCATGCAATTATAAAAAATAAAAAAAAAAAATTTACACTCAATTCACTTTCCTTCTTTTAGCTAAGTAAAGAGTATCTTGAAAAAGCAAGCACACAAAACAGGCAGTTGAAAATAAAGCATAATGTAAAAATGGAAGTCTATGCTTTCTTTCAATACTGTGTTGTCACCTCTCCCCTTATGGTTCGCCTGAGCCTACCACGAACACCTGAAAACAGACAGAACTAACAAGCTTTTCAAACTTGCTTTTCTGCAATGCATTCAGGAACCTAAACAGCATCATTTTGCACCCTGGAAAAAAAAAAATTCACTTCACTTGTACATGGAAATATTTTAATGGCTTGATTTCAGAATGCCTCTGAGCAAGGTAAAGGAGTTATTCCATTGACTATTAGCGTATTCAGCACCACAGTATGGTAATGCTCTTTGCCAAATAAGGCCCAGGTATTATAAACTATCAGAATTTTCTGAAAACTCATCTTACAGCATTTAAAAATCACACCTGAGTAGTAATTTAAATGCAAAACATTTGCACATGCTCCTAATGGAGAATGTCTCATATCTTAGGGCAAGATATCACAAAAAACTTGAAAAAAACAGAACTGGAAGCTTTTTTCCTTTTGTCTTTATAACATAATGAAATACTAATGCTGCTTCACTGAGCTCAGGTTTACTTTTTTGCAGAATGGAATTTTGCCCTTTGTAGACATAAAAGTATTTCCAAAGAAAAGATAATTTCAAGCATATAAACACAACATTAAACATGCTAACAATTAAGAAGTTTCTTCTTTGTTTAGGTTGTTTAACATCACGAGGTATTACCTCCCATTTCTCTCAAGTTGATGGAAGTTGCATTTAACTTGCATAAATATTTTGCATAAACTTTGACAAGGTATATGCAGTATTCAGTTCTTAATCATAGTATTTATTTGCTGTTGTTATATTCTTGTCTTTTGACAAAACTCAATTACACAACTGTGTCAGTTCTTAGGCCAATACTTAAAATAGACTGAAATACATATCCTGCTCCCCTCTCCACCCACACCTTCACTTTATGTTCTACGGCACCAATTTTGATCAAACTCCGTAACTAGTTGTTCAGCTGGAATGGAACTTTTCATAGTCTTGAAGAGATGTACACACAAATTTTCCACCTCATCTGTGTCCTGGAACAGGAC
>NW_010554140.1:0-7982 GCF_000687285.1 Phaethon lepturus | reverse complement strand
AAGAAAAAAAAAAAAAAAAAAAAAAAAAGGCCTCCAGATATACACTGTGATGCAAAGAAAGAAAGAAGGTGGGGAGGGAATCACACACACCAAGCCTCCCACTCCTCCAATTTTCAATGTTACTCAAGCACCAGGGGGCAGGGAGGAATCTTTGTTGCCAGTAGACTAAAATACAATAAAGTCAGTTTGTTTCTTGGCAAGGAACTGATGTGACCATACTAAAAACATGGTACACAAATCTAAAGGAACTGTAAAAACAGTTTATGGAAGAGTGTTTGTGTATACAACTATACAATATACAAACTACTATTAGGCACTAGGAGGGGAATTCATTATTTTAAAAGACTTAGTATTAAATATTATACTTTTCCCTCACTCATAACATTAACTTGCCTTTCATAAAATCACACACATAGGAAGACCAAAGTTAAAAAACAAAACACAGTATCAGATAGCAGTAAAGTTACCAAGATAGAAGTAATTTCAGTCACAAAGGAGATTAACACTGACCATTGTGATTAAATAACATCATTTGCTGCTTTATGTGAAATAATAGTGGTACTGTAGTTCAACTTTCGGTGGATGAGAAGTACAAAGGAAAAATCTGAAAGCATCAATGACTACTTTTGCTTCCTCACAAACTACTAAACCTAGGTGAGAGAAGAGAAAAAGTTCCAAACCCTTAAGAGAGTGACTTGGCTTTCTTAATTTTCTCACTAAGACACGATAATTTTTTTAAAAGTACAAGTGAAATGCAGATATATTTGTCATCTAAGTCTGGAAAATAAAGCTATTCAGTTCTGCTTCTGCCGTCATCATTAACAGATTTGATAAATACACAAACTCCTATTCAACACTTCAACATACCAGTTTAAGAAATAAATTCATCATTATACAACATCATTTGGGAAACTGAGGCTGAGCAGCGTCACCGGAAATTCCCTATAACCTCAAGACTTCCTAAATCATAAATACTATCCAAACTTACTAATCACAAAGGCACATTCCCCTTATTTGTCAATCTTTGTAGTGGATTTCGTAAGTGACATTTCAACAATTTATTTCTATCTAAATATTTCTGCTTGTCCTAGTTTTTCCCATGACACTTCAAAATTGTCTATCGCCCTTGCCAGTTTCCCACTTTCTAAAATCGTGCATGACAATGTCCCTCTTAGAGTCCGTCAGCCAAACCCACAGTGATCACAGAAAAGATCACTAAAAAAAAAAAGTCAGTGAAAAGCCATCATAAAAGCAAAGAGCCCCAGCCCCAAGAGAAGAGTTATTTTCTTTCCTCTTCAACCACTAATTCTTCCAACTATATTCCTTACTCTCTCTGTCCTCCCTTTCCCATTTTTAATCCTTTCTGGTTCATAAAGATTGGCATCTGAACTTCTGCACAGTCAAAAAGTGAAGGTGTGAGCTCCACTTTTGCAGTATGCAACATCAGAAACCTCCTCTGGAATAGCGTCATGAAAAGACAGCTGAAGCGTTGAGGAGGGAGGGAAGGAAAGGAAGGGAAGTCACAGGCTTTTCCTGCTATTACAAGCCAAATGTAAACCCTTTCTACATCACAAGGGGCTCTGTTGTTGGCAGTAATGCAAAGAGTAGAAAAATTGGTTGATACGGAGTCTTCATTATGCAGCTTTTCCACGCTAAAGATGAGGCACACTGGAAGAATACCGCGGGGAAGCCACACTCCCATTACTTACGAAATTGCGGTAGGAAGACATCAGTTGATAGCATGGGCAGCTGAAGCTATCCTGCAAGAGCTGGAAGAGGGCTAAGCCCTTCCAAAAACTCCACCCAGAAAAACCTGTGCTGTAGACCATGCCTTGCTTCTCCAATATTCTACTCCACTTACCAATGCCACAGTGCTGTTACTTCCCACATACCATCTTCACAACAGGAAGAAAAAAAAAAAATTCTGTCTCTAACTCAACTACCGATTATAAAAAGAACACTGAAAAAATTTTAAACAGTCTTTACTGTAGTTAACTTGGCTGGAACTTTAACCACCTTCAAATTCACTTTGTCATTGTTAACTATTAAGCATATTAATTACCTCGAACACTTGATTCCATACAGTTCCTCAAATAATTAAATTAGCTAAAGCGATCAAGGATTGGAGTCCCAGAGGAAATTCTTCTAGTTTTGGAGAGCTACATAGATTTCACCTTGTTAAATGCTACAACTCTATGTGAGGCCAATTCACCTAAATGCACATGACAACTATCCCTTCACCTCTTTAAGGACAGAATCCTAAAAATAAAACAAATCGCCACACTCACTGAAGGAAGCTAGTACATTTAGCACTGGATATCCTATTTAGTCACCAGAAATTAAGAAGAGTATTTGAGTAACACTAAAGAAGAACTTTTTATTCCCTTGTTCGTAGCACATTAAGACACCTTTCGTAACAGGTATCCTCCTCCTGCTCCAAACATCAATCATCACAGGGCAAGCAAATCAAAGGCAAGCAAGTTTTAGACAGAACTTTAAACTGAATTTCTTTCAAGCCAAATGAATATGCTGCATCAGCAGAAATAATTCAAACCTACAGTTATGTACGTGCACACTAAAACTAAAAAAAGTCTCTTCACCTCCAGCATTCTACAGTTTTCACAACCTCTCTGCTGTTATTCATCACATCAACTGTGGTGTTGTACGCAAATAAGTTTACCTTCTAGAATGACTGATAAGAACATTAAGGGAAGTAATGCTTTACTTTTCCTACTCTTCCAAAAAAAACCCCTCTATGCTATCGCTCTCATTAGCAGAATCCCGTATTGTTTTTCCAGAAGGTAAGTAGTCAGAAAGGGAATGAATGGGGCAAAAAGGATAGCAGGGAAAGCAGGACAACGTAGGGAGCAGTTAGTTACTTTGAAGAAAATATAAGTTACTTAAGGAATAACATGTAGCTTGCAAGAACTTCAGAGCACTGAAAAACAGCCTTCTCCCCCATGTATGTGGGAGATTGTATGTTACAATCTACTGATTATTTCTGGCAACAAAAAACTAAAACTTATAACTTCCTTCTTGTACATTTTATATATACCACTTTTGAATTTGATTTTTATGCACCTGAATGTTCCACACATACCACCCACGAAAGGACAAGCACAAAGGACTGACTACAAGACAGTATGCTATGGGGTGGACAACCTATGGTTCCTGATCTGCATGCAGCTCCCCAGCAATGCAAGCGCGGCTCCCACGCCGGGGTATGCTATGTGACTGGCAGCAGGGCTGTGCTGGCACAGCGCTGCTAGGGAATCCAAATCCCTTGCTATGAGAAGGCAGAAGCCAGCAGAGGCTCGCGAGGCCAAATTTGCCTTGTCGCCCTGGAATCCAGCTGCACGCTCAGCTCCAACCTACAACGCAGAAGTGAGATACTCAAGGAACGTACCGCTGTTGCAAATCCCAGGGTGTGTCCCAGTCCCTCCCCATCTCTGCAGGCTTTGTATAATGGGCTCCCAGTTTCGCACAGATTTGGGTATATGTTTTGCCTGGCTGAGAAAGTTATCTACCCATGTAACACACCGCTCATCACACAGCAGCGGAACCTCTTTAAGAGCATCTGTATGCTTAGAAAACTTTGAAGAACTGTTGGTTAAATGGATTCATACTTTTAAAAGTGCCAGGGATGCTTGACTTCCGCTTTCACTGATGAACCTTTTACTTAGAACATAACATTAAGAGCTGCTACATCAAAGTCAACTTATGCAAGTCTTTTAAGTCACGCAAGTCTTTTAAGAGGTCTTTAGTAACACAAGCAGGCAAAATAATGGAGACAACTCAGCAGTAACAGGATGCAGGACTGGGCACTTCAGAGAAAGAGATGTCTTGGATATTCCCTATAAAGAGGGGCTAAAAACATTTAGCACAGAATCTAATTTATTATGAATCAGTCTGAACTTTCTTCCAAAAGACCGTGTACCTTATCCTGAACTAGCATTTGGGGATTAGGAAGAAGTATTGTCCAGGCTCCTTGGCTAAACTTTTAGCTCAGACATTCTTACTGAAGTATTAACTACTGAAAGACTAGTGAAAGCTTAATCTTCGCAAAAAGGCAGGTTTCACAAAATAGATGATACTACTAGAAGCGAGAACTTAACAATACAAAAATACATTTGAAAACAAGACAGACAAAACCAGTAATACAACCTAAAGAAATTAAACACAGGGAATAAGCTCTGAAATTCCAAAACCTTAATTCAATTAAAATTCATTTAGCAGGTTTTCACATACACACACACAGACACTTGCAATCATAAACTAACACGCAGAATAATCTCTTCCCAGTCCCTAGCGAGGTTAGATTTGTGTTTGCTAACTTTTCATCTTTCTCAGACAAATAGATTTCCATTTTCCTTATCCTAATGCCATGCCCCTCCTCACAACTATCAAATAATTGAACAGATTTTAAGTGCAAAAAAGATGAGCTTTTAGAAACATAATTTAACACAAACCTCTGGACAAACAAACACAACAGAAGAGAGAAGAAAACCTGACCTATTATCCCCAAAATTCCTAGTACAGTCTCATTTTGTGAGGAGAGAGAAACAAAAGCCTTGCTTGCTCCAAATAAAGAAAATTGCATTCATTTTGTACACTAACAGGAGGGATGTTTACAGCAGTATGAATCAATGTTCTATAGCAGAGGTAAATTAGCGTCAGCCATGTTGTGAAAGAAACTGCAGTTAAAAAAAACAACAAGCAACCACAAAACTTAAGCCTTAATCATATCAGCTATACTGAACCTTGATATAAATAATATTACACCGTTAGCTCTTACTCATTATTGGTGCATGACTTCAAGTTAGTGTCTATTAACTTCATCTAAAAACACACATCCAAATTCTGGAGACCACGAAACAGTAGCAAGAAGAAAATATACCAAGATATAAAACAACAGCAGTGACTGCTGTGCGGAACACAGACATAAGGTAGGTTGTAAAGTGAAAAAACAAATGCACTTACTCAGCATTAAATCCATTCACATGCAAGATCCTCATCTGTTTGACTATTGTGCTTTTACCGGATTCACCAGCACCTAGAAAATGAAAGTAAATCAATTTCAGAAGGAAGCATGAGTGATGAAGGGACACACTAGAATTTTTTCTTCACAGTAATATTGAAAAAGTTGGTTTTCTCAGTGCAAGAGTGAGAAGTGAAAGAAAAAGAAGTAATTGCCACTGGAAACTTCAGTTGTAACTAAAAATAAATGCCCAGCTCAAGTCATGTGTCAGATCTGAATCTTGGATCACTTTACTGCCCATTTTTCCAGTGTCAATGTTTAAAGCAGATTGCAGGGTTTGGAAGGAAAAAGGACAACTTCAACACTTTATAGAGAACAAGATAGGGAATGTCAAAATCTGCTTGCCTGGTCGGTACTATCTGATGGAGAGAAAGACTGACTAAAGTCCATACTGAACTAACACATTTTTGTTAGATCCTTAAAATATTTTAAGTTTTGTTGCGGTTATCATCACCCAGTCAAAAGACTGTAACTTAAATCTCAAGAAATAAAATACACAGATACTCACATCTGAAAAAGGAAGGCATCCCCTTTAAGCCTCCACCCACAAAGCTACAGAAACCTCCTTCCCTAATTTGTCTTGTAAGCAACCTCCCACCCTCTCTACATGTTCCATATCAATCACATATGCAACAAGACGCAAAGACCACCTTTTGTGGCTGCATGCTCCAGATGGCCCCCCCGCAGCTCGATTCCCTTATATACCTGCGCTACAAAAAAACCCGCTCCACTTTACTCCAGTTTCCGTAAGTAGATGCGTGCTATTTCTGCTGTGCTGCACAGACGCCAGTGCACAGGGCAACCCATCTGCCTAGAGTACCCGTTTTTCCGTGCACGCTAAAAAGACTCAAACAGCAGCATTTAATTGAGCTGTTCCACGCGGCCAGATCGGTAGCTTTCTATATAAAGCAAACATATTTTTGCAAGAGTAGTGTCATAACCTGGCAAAAATTAGAAAGATTTCCCTTCACATCTTCTGGCTACTCGTTCATTCCTTTCATTAGCCTATGTCTCAACAACAGAAAACATATGTCTGTGGCAGAATAGGCACAGAGGTACAGTTTGTATTTAAAGGATGCCAGGCCTCTGCTAGCACACACCGACGGCACAAGCCTCCATTTTGAGCCTCATGTTCCAAACTGTATTTCAGCAGTTATACTTCAAAGTTCATTTTCTGACAGATGCATTCCTCTCTGCCTTCTTCCTTCCTTTCCTTCTCCCTCATGAATTCCTAATAGTCCTGTTCTTCTCTCTATAAGACCTGCCTGCGTGTTTTGCCACCTTAATACCAGAGCCTTACTCCTTTTTCCTCTCCTTGCTCAATTTGTTTTGTAAGCATTTAGAGAGCAGTTTTTATCTACAACTCTTTATGCCAGCACCATTCTTCCCCTAAACTATAATTTTATAACACACATACTCTGTCTCTTCAGGCATACTGCACCACGCAATAGACAGGTGGCAAAACTAATCAAGAATGGGTATCTAGGGTTAAGATAGAGACTGGGTCCCCTTCACAACTAAGAATTATGAAAATCTTCACTTCACTTAGGCCAAGAATGGGGGGAGATAGTTGTTGCTTTTGCTATAAATGCATACAGCTTGGTATTGACGTACCCGCGTTCTCTGGATCAGATACACCATCAGTGAACCAAAACGAAATATTGAATCTAAATTTCTGAATAAGTCTATTTCCATATTTGGCTACTCATTAAGGCCCTATTCTTACCAACAATTATGCATACATTTAACCTCACCACCAAGGAGAGTTCCATTAATTTCAATGTGACTGCTTGTGGCAGAAGGGGCAGGCACGTGTACAGCGGTGGAGCCTACAAAGAGCAGTATAAACCCATTAGAATATTTAGTAGCTCTTCTTTGTTGTTATCTGAATATGATGTGAAAATATTAAGAATACTTTCAAAGCACCTGGGGGTTTATTTCATGTGTGTTATAAAAGTAACATAATAACAGGGACATGAGGGTTTTTTTGCCCCAGTGAGTTTGTGTTATAGACTATCTGCAATTCATGACAGCTACTGTCAGAAACTGCAACAGCTGAACTATTACTTTAAAACACATGCACACAGATGACATTACAGCCACTGCTGAACACCAGCAAATTTTTATTTACAAGTATCTAAACTATTTTTCAGCCACCAAAACTAAGGAAAACAGAAAGAAAATCCAGGTGAGGCCATCATGTTTCTGTTTTCTGAAATTCTGCCTCTTATGGATGTAAACCATCTGATGACAAATGGCTTCTATGTATCTATGTAGTGCTCAGCCTGAAATCTGGAAGTCCAAGACGTTCCCCAAGAGCTGAAGCCCAGATTATCCCGTTAGAAGATTTCTGCTGGAGCCCTGGCAGACGACTCAGTGCTGCAGGTGCTGCTGTAGTCCCAGCCACTCTCCGTTTATGTTTGCGCTACATCTTCAAATTAGTATTTGAAAGTATTTGAAAGATTTTACCAGTAAGAGTACGCTTCCAAATTCACAACCTTCAGAAAAAAAAAAAAATTTCCCATTGCAGTTGTTTCACACCAGAACTGAGTCAGCTCACCGAGGCCTAGCCTCTGCTCCACGCTAAAAACCCTGCATAACATGCACAAGCGGGCCCTCGCCACGACCAAAACGACTGAGACCTCGTAACCGCATCTTATTTTAAAACGCTACTTTAAAATACTTCGAAATAATGAGTCTGACAAACATTTTGTTGTTCTCTCCGATAACGATTTTTGGACCTTCCCCTTCCTTGAAGCCATAACCAGCATATTTCTAAGCCTGTCTCCTGAAAAACATGACACACGCAGGTAACCTAAATTAACCACTGAAACAGTACCTGAAAGCAAGCTACAAAGGCTCCCCTCCCTCCGAACGCGCGATACCTTAATTAAAGGTGCGACAGGAGTAAGCCCAACGCGCCTGCCGGAGGACGCGCCCGCTC
>NW_010554139.1:83396-114296 GCF_000687285.1 Phaethon lepturus | reverse complement strand
AGGCGGGGGTGCTGACTCGCCGGTGGGCTGCAGACCACCGCTGAAGATAGGAGGAGGAAGAGAGCAGGGGACGGGTTTATTTGTACCGAATATAATTAACTAATCACGGTCACCGCAGTCAGCGGGAGATACCTAGTCTGTTGCCTTGTGGGCTTTCGGTCTTAGTTGCATGCATGTTTTGCTGGAGAGGTTATGCTGCTTCTGAATGTCACCGACATGAAGCTCCCCGGAGCTGGGAGCAATCAAATTAAGTTTCTAACACCCACGCTACCAGAGTCTTGTAGCGAATGACTTAGGACTTGGGCGGTGTGGGGGCTCGCATGCTGCAAGGGGAAGCGCCTGCTGCTTTCTGGGGCCGTCTGAGGGGGACGTCGGCGGCTCCCAACCTCCCAAACTAACGCACTTCTGAGGTGTCTGACGCGACTTGCTGTTACTCCCAGTAGGATATAGTGCAATTGTTTCTGACTTCCCGTGGAGCAGCGAGCTCCAGATCTGTGGTGGTCTGTGGGGTTTTTGTTTTGTTTTCCGAAAAGCTTAGTTCACCTCTCTTGTGCATGATTAGGTTTCTTAAATCTAGCAAAACCTTAAATTCTTCCCTAGCTGAAACTTGGTGTAGGACATCGGGCTGCTGCTTTTTGAATCTCTTCCCAAAAACCTTTACCGAAGATTATCCCTTCTGGGAAGAAAGGACAGGCTGTGAAGGTACTATGTACAGGTACTATGTGAAGGTACGCTGTGGGCAACTTGTGACTTTAGGAATAGCAGTGTTGATCTTTTAATCAACTACTTCTTGATCTCTTTCTCATGGAGCAGCTATTGTTCTGACACTCTATATATTCCAGACATCTGTGGTCCTCCCATCCCCCAAAGTATGCAAGTGGTGAATGGAAAGAGGCTGGGCTGGTATGCTGAGGTCGATGGACGGAAGTCAAGGAGGGGTTTTAGTAAAACAGGATCTTTGTACTGAGACTATAGTAAAGGCAAAGACGAGAAAACTACCTGAAAGAGTATCGGAGTTTTTTGATACTAAGTTCCGGCACACCAGAGAGCAACTTACCAATTAACGATTTTTGCTTCTGAATGACAAAAAGGTACTACTGCGAGGCTTTAAAACAGCACAAAGGACAAAACTTACTGGTGTTTATTGGGCCAAGTTATAATGTGAATTTCAGTAACTGATAGTCCAGGAACTTAATGTTAATCTTGCACTTTTTATTAAAAGCTGCTGACAACTGCAGGTACGTTGCTACTGTGTCGATTGCCTAATGGCTTGGTACTGTTGAAAATGAGGCTACTTATGTGTTTAGGCAAGGCTTTAAGGCTCTCTGAATTCAGACATTCAGTATAAAACCATATGAAGTGTCTTGCTATTCTGGGATTGTTCTAAAGAAATGTCAATTTGCTTGGTTGTTAGTTCAGATATTTTCTGTTTAGGTATAAACTGGTATATGTGGGAATGTTCATGTTGGTCTGTATGGCTGATCATTTCAAAGAGTCTAGGGGAGAAATAAGTAAAGTAGAAACATGTTGATGGAAAGGACAATGCAATGCACAATAGCTTCTAAAAGGAAGGATTTAATACAAAGTGAAGGTTGACTGAAAAAGTCAGTTCTTCAAATGTGATGTTGCAGCCTTGGTAAACCAAGCTTCCTTTTTCTTGCCCAAGCAATAAATAGGCTGGGCTTCTTGCTTGATACATAGTCTACTATGAACACTGCCGTTTTCCTATGACTATGTGGTGTGTCAGTAACTGGCTTATCAAATCTTGGCCGTGAAACCTGGTTGCCCTTCAGATATACAGCTTCTTTGTGAAACAGATGTTGGTCTTTCATGGCTTAATATCACCAAAACCTCAAGTTTAACTCTTAAAAACACAATACTTCAGAAAGTTAATTCAGATTTGAAGACACCACTTTAGCACTAGTGGCCTTTTAAACTAATTTTGAGGCGTAGAAAGGGAAATAGCAACAATGGTGTTGGTAGAAAGGGAAGTAGCAACATGGCTATTGGAAGCTTCAGTCTTATTAGCTGAAGTTTGAATGTGCAGCCTGAAACTCCTGGAGAAGGATTTTTCTGCAAAATGTCGTGTAGTAGGCAGACTAGTGTGCAAATACAGCAGTAATCAAAATCACTCATGTTAATTCAGTTAAAGCTGGTAATGCAGGGATTGAGGTGATCGTGCAGTTGCTTGCAGCAAAACTTGTTCTGTGACTCTGGTAGGCTGCATACCGTGGCAGGAAAATCAGGACTGACCTTACTTATCTTGAACATCATATTATGAAGCCTGATAAAACTTTGTGAGAAACTGTGCAGGCAGTTGGGACTTGCTCTTGGGTCCTCACAGCACGCATTTGCAAGCTCTGAGCCCCCTGCCTTGCTGGGTGACTGTATGGTAACTTAGAAATGACACCGCATTAACTTTTTACAGACTCCTTGGCAGTAAGTATTGCATGTCACTTTTCTTACCTCATGAGATAAAATGATTATCCTGGTCAGGTGGGCAGGGCAGTATTGCTGACTTTCTAGTCAAGCACTGGAATGCTTGTTTTGGAGGTGCTTTGATGTTAGCACCAACTGAATTGGTTAGACTTGCCAATGTAAGGTAGCCTGACAGTGGTTAACTTTCAATGTCTGTTTCCGGCACTTGATTCCAAGGTGCTTTAACTTGCTGTAGTCTGTGATCAGGCTTTATCCCAAGAGGGTAATGTCTTAATATGCTAGTGTTGTGTGGCCTGTGTTGCCTGTCATGAAAAGGAGCCAGGTAAGTTTTTTTACACGTGAGGTTACCTGTCAGTGCAAGGGAGAGAGCTAACAGAAGTCTTATTCTGGTGTTTGTGTCGGTATGGAGCACCAAATTGATAAGGTGAGCAGACACAACATATACCTGTAGCTCAGCCTGCCCTCCTGAATCCGTTAACTCTGATGTGAAAGCAAGTGTGTCTTGTGCTTTTGTTGCCTTGGGAATTATGGGTGCAGATGTTGCTTTCATTACAGAAGAACTTTTTGTTAGGTCCAAGCTGCTTTAGGAAACAGTGTACACTGGCTAGATTAGTATTGCAGAAGTAAGGTACTTGCTCTGCTACTTAATACTAAATCAACTCTGGAGCCTTAGGGAATAAATTAATTCCCTTAAAGGTTGAAAGAATATTCTACGTTGCTGTTTTTTAAAAGGTAGTATAAGCTAGCTGGATCTTACTGGAGTTGGCAAATGCACAGTGTGCACTGTAAGTATATTTGCTGTAACTAGCATTTCTAGGCTGACTTACTGTGCTAAATAGACTTGTATAAATTGGAGAAGTTTGCCAACTCTGCAGCAACTGTAGCAACTAGTTCTGTATTGTCCTGGCAACAATTCAGGTGCCCTCCAGTGGCCAGAAATCTTAACATCCTAAAGGTGCTGATAAATGCTGTTGCCTTGTCAGTTTGCCTTAATTAAAAGTGAGTTGAAGAAACATCTTATAGTGTCAGACTTCATTAGCATGTTTGCTTAAACAGTACTTTTTGGAGTGTCGGTATGTCTTATTGTAAATACATAGTCTGACAGACAAGTAAAGGCAGCCACTTTCAGATTCATAAGTATTTCATTAGTGTCAGTGCAATTATGAGTAATCACTCTGGTTTCTTAAACCATAGAGATTAATGTTTAACATCCATGTTCAGGGCTGGCTACATTGTTGCAGCCTAAGAAGACACTAGATTATGGTTAGATACTTACCGGTTTGGAGAGGAGATGAATGTTTTAAGTTTACATGGACAGGAAAAGATACTTCTGCAATACAGTGGCTGTCAGATGCCTTGTGATGTATGGGATCGAAGTACCCTTTTGATGCTCAAAACTAAGTGGGCAGGAAGCTTGAGGGCTGGCAGTGGTTTGTTGCTGAACTTTTATTAGTATTAAATGAAAGGTGGTATAATATTTGTCCAAGTTCTCGTAAGTTCTCTCTAAATGGTCGTAATGGCAGCTTTTTTGTATGTGGCTAGGTAAGACTAAAGAATGATATTTGATCCTGGCTACTGCCATCTCTACTATAGACATCTTACTCTGTGAAAGTAAGGGCATGTGGGCCAAAAACTGCAAATCAATGCAAGTTTACTAGGTGAGTACTGCTGGCAAACTAAACCTTAGAAACACTAGCTCATCCCTAACTGAGAAAGGCAGGAGTATGCATAAGGTAGTTATCTGTGCCCCAGAAATAAGAGGTGGTCACTTTATAAGCTGTGATAATAAAACTGCTCTTAATGTTTTGCCCAGGCATGAAGATGAATGCTGCATGAAACCCTAATTGGAAATGATTGGTGGTGACGGAAAGATCTCAAAGTAAATCCATTGCTGAACAGAAGTGACTTAGTAACTGTTTTGAGGTTACTTGCATGATTTGGTGGTGCTTAGTTGGTCAAAACAATTAAGACATAACAGTAATTGGGTTGATAATCTTGTTATGAACTTACTTGAAACTGTTGTACCAGTCCTTTAATAATGAGCTGCAAACTGCTGCCAAAGGATTGATATGTACATTATGTGGAGAAGATTATTACTTTTGTTCTCAAGCTGGATGTGTAACACCTGACTATAATTGAAGCAGTTCCTCACATTTAATCTTAAATGTTGAGATTATCATCAGCTCTCCTTGGACAGTGAAGAGGAATGTGTTGGTACTTGGAGCCCATCTTGCCTACTAATAAAGTGATAGGTTTTACTAGTGTTGCAGTATACTTCCCAGTGAAGAGCTCTCTTAAACCATTACCAAACCAATAATAATTTCTCTGTCAGCTTGAGCACAACTGGCTGCTTGTAGCTCTTGGAAACAACCAGATATTTCCATTGAGGAGAAATACCCAGTGCCAAAAGTGTAGCTCTCTTTGAGAAGATCACTTTGTTTTGTTTGCAGATCTTTTTAAAAGCTGCTGGTATACTTGTGCATGGTTTTGGATATGAAGGATTGTGTTGACAGACCTCTTGCGACTCCTGAATGTTTCTCTAGGTAAAGGGCAAAATAATTGTGCCTTGGATCCAAATTGTAATGTCTCTGAAGCGACAAGTTCCAGTGCTGTGAGATTTCATCTACTACAGTATAAGTATGCTTTTAAGTAGCAAAGAGCATGGGACTATGTGAAAAGGTGTGGTCTTTGCATTGCATAGTATGCCCAGCCGTGTGACTCTGGCAGGCATCAAAGTTCTGTAGGGCACCGCTGATAGCTGTAAGAAATTATAGTGCTAGGTAACTGCTACCAAGTACCTTTTGACATATCTAGGTGTTCTATGAATATGCAGCTTCCACCGAAGTTTCTCTAAAATGTCTGTCCTAAAGAGTAAAGTGCCATGCGTCAAAAGTATTAGAGAACCTTTACATGATATTGCCAGCTTCATTTTTGGGGAGGCTTTCTGGCAGGTTCTAAAGTTTGAAAGTTTATCTCTTAGAATGATTGTGCAGACTAGTGCCCAGGTGAACTTTATTACTTTTTTAGTAACTTACCTGATGTGCGTGTTCTGAATTCTCCAGGTTCTCATTTTATAGATCAGTTATCTCAAGTGTGTGTTGGCTGACCGTGGTTCTCAGACCAATGTTAACTGTTGCTTTATTGAAACTTCTAATGGGTTGTTTTTAGAAGGGTACTTAAACCTCACTACCTGTGAAAAACCCTGACTAATTGCACAAGCTGTTAGTGCCCAAATGCTGTGTTAATTGCTCAGAGCCTGTGTTTCAGTGACACTCAATGCCTGCCGCTGAAAGATACCCCGTCTGGCAGTGAATAAGCTCATTTCTGATACACATTGTTACCTGAACTTCTGGTCAGCGGCTGAAGTTGCTCCTCAGTGATCGATTAAAGCTACTTATGTTCTGGGTGGTATTCTGTACTTGGGGTCGGCAAAACAAACTGTGGCTCTTACTGTGCTTGCATTACAATCTCGACCGCACTTGAAACTTAGTGAGTTGTCGCAATTGATCATTTAGCAAGCTGGCTAGGAAGTGGGATTCTTTCCTAGCCTGCTGTCCCTTTTGGGAGGAAGGGGAGGGTAAAACAGGTGAGTGTTTTCTGTAGGATCAGAACACTCCATAGTGCTTCAGTCCTGATGGAAGTGAGGTATGGTAGGATGGAGCCTTACAGCTGTGTTGAAAGGGGCCACAAGAACTTTATCTTTTCCTCCCCTCTGCTATGTGTGCTTAAGGCTGTATGGATTCAAAGATGAGCCTCGAGTTTTCTGACCACGTAGCCTGAGTCTTTCCTTCACTAGACTCTTTTTGATGAATAAATCCTCTTTTAATACAGCTTAACCCAGTGTTTAAGTCTAGTCAAGACTACCAGATGCCTGCACTTCAGTTCCATTAAGCAGTTGTAATCAACTTGGAGAGACTAGGAAGAACAGAAATATTTGCATGCTGTTTGCTTTAGGTGATGAGCATGTGAATAGAAACTCTGCTCTGTGCTCTTAATTGGTCTTAGATTGCTGAGATGACTGAAAATAGACAGGCATAATATTTTGTGATGTGGCATCAAATAAAAAAACTTATGAAAGCTAATGTAGGGAGGCTCTTCTGCCTTTGTTACGGAAAGGAATTTTTAGATAATTTCTAAGGCAGAAGACAAAGGCTGAAAAGCCAGAACGATTGATGTAATAGCAAACTGGGATGCCTGAAGGAAAAAAAGAAATAATTAAGTTGAAATGAAGCAGGAAAAAACAGTGGCTGAAAACAGAGGTAACTTGTAGTGAGTGCTGGCAGATCTGTGTGTGTGCTGTCAGATACCCCACTTCCACTTTAATTCCGTGGATTATCTGTGCGAGTTTGTTGCCTCTTTCAGCTTGCCTTTTTCAGCATGTTATGGGTATTTAAAGCTTGCAAGTTGCAAGCTGTTAACCTTTGAGGTCAGTAAAGCAGGTACTGTTCAGGTTTCTTAATGTTTTACAGGAGAAGCAGATCTTAGACTTTCAGGTCTTAAGAGATTCTAAAGAACAACTTAAGACTTTTGTATATTCTGGGTTCGGTGTCAAATTTACTGTGATCTGATTAGCTAAATCTAAAGTAGTACATGTTGCTGTTTGCAAGGCATCTTCTACCTTTCTGCAGGCATCAGGAGGATGCATTGTCTGAAGTATTCTAGCTTGGATAAATTTGAGCTGGATGGATTATGTAGGGTACAGAGTTTATCACTGGAGTGAAGTATTCTCAATTAGTGGTTGGAGGGAATGATGTTAAGCTGATGTCGCTTGAGGAAATGACCAGAACAGTTTTGTCATCAGTTAAAAGTTCATGAATGAGTTTGGTCTGTTGCTGTCTAAGATCAGTAAAATGAATTTCAGTGGGGGTGCATGCTGTGGCATGCAGGTTAAGATTACTGGTAGCTCTTAGTTTTCAGCAGAACTACTGAAAATAGTTGAGGTTCCTATGTCTTGGCACAACACTTAAATGCTGCTCTAACTCTTGCCGTGACACTTCTGAGGTGGTAGTGAACAGATGAGTGTTTCTCTAAGCCAAAAGAAGACAGAAATGTTTCAGCTGTGAAAACCCATGGTGTATTTGTTTTTCCTTTTAGAGTTGTCTGTATGGTTTGACTAATTTTGATGTTACATACTGTGTAAGTTACTTCCACTTACTCAGGATATCTTCAGATGGCCTATGACAAGAGTATTTTTACTCAGTATTAAATGTCAGGCTTCTTTCTGCTTTCAGCAGGCTGATACGAATCTAAAAAATGTGGAGTTTTATATTCTGATTCCTGGTATAAATAATAAGGTAAACCTTAATTTTACTGTCTCCAAAAAATCCCAAATGGTCCATTCCTGTGTTTAATATGATAGTTTACTGCCCTAAACTGTTATTTGAGAGTCAGTTTTCAATAACTTTCATAGTAGTTTTTGTCTATCCAGGTCCTTAAACTGCTGGTGTGAGGAGGGATTTGAAAAATTGAATTTCTTAATCCAGAAGTCACCACTGGTGAGTGACTAATTTCACATTAATTGAGGCCCTCTAATGCTTGCATATAACTTTGAAATAATTGCCACTCACTGCATACAGCTGTTCTTTCAGAGCAGACAATGTGACTGAGGACTGCAAATTCCACTATTTTAGACAGAATATGGAAATGCAGTTCAATACTCATTTTGTGGATATGGAATGTTCCTACTTGGAAATAAAGTATCTTCTATTCATCATGTAGAAAAATTGTAAACTCCAACTGTCATTCCTGTAGTAAGCTTCTAAAATCCCTTAAAACACACAACATTGAAACTGTACTTTCAGGACTTCTTACCAATCTTACAGAAGCATCTGATACATGAAGGACTTCTAAAAGTACCTACAAAGCACACTTGACCCCAGAGCACAGTAGAAGCCAGATAACTGAACTTTGAGGATTTTTTTTTGTTTGGGATATCTGTGAGGATATGGGAGAAGAGAACCTTATTCCTATTTGGATAAGGAATAATTAGAAGTTTACAACAGATTTCTGGTGGTGAAAATTCATGAACTTGCTTAACCTTCAAAGATACAAAATGAAGGTTTCCTAAATTGAGACCTACAGGCAGATGACAATCCTTTTAACTTTCTTGGTTATCTTGCTTCTTAATCCAAAACTAAAATTTGTCTAAGTTAGAAACTGAATGCAAGTACCCTGGATCATTACTTTCCACAAGTACCATCCTTGTTTTCATCTGTGGCTAGGTGATCTATAAGTCAGCTCTTGCAGGTTGCCTGTAACTTCTCCCTCCTTCACTCCCTCTCAAACTGTAGCTGCCATGTTTTCTTCAGCTAGACTAAGACTGCTGGCTTTTTTTGTTTTGAAAAAAGTTAGTAGGCAGGTGTAAACTGATTATAGGCTTCCCTCTTTGAAGGAAGAAAAACAACTTCTTTTAGGCTTCCTATTAATCAGTTTAGTGCTATTACTAATGAATATTAAAGTGACTAGCTCAGTTGGATCATGTCTTCAGGAGACTAAAAGCAGTAGAAGTAGGTTTTCCTGTTGCAAGAGTGCTTATAGCTGTGGGGTAGGTTAGACCAAAAACTGCTTAAGGAGACAGGTCAGCCAGTCATGTCTGAAAGTTTATATGCCATGAAATCTTCTTTCATGTTTCCACTATCAGTATTGTCTGTCTTAAATGATTTCCCCCTACCTCCCTTTCTAGAAAACAGAGTAACAACTTCCAGGACAAGATCAAAGGATTTTTAATTTAAAAATCCTTAATTGAATGTGTTTTCCTACATCCTCCACTTGAAAACTAAGGTTAATTAGGAAGCTTCTGCTACATTAAGTTCTTATGTTTCTGTTCTCGGGTCATAGGAGTGAGTGCTGTAGTTATCTGGTGTTCTTAGTTGTGGCACTGATGTTGCCTGTTTATTTTGGCTACTGACTCTTTATAAAAGCAGATACACAAGAAACATCATTGGCAGGCAGCTGCCTGAAACAAGACCAGTTACAAAATTAGATCCAAAGAATGCTTCCAGTAACACTTTGGTAATGGTTGCAATAACTTTGGAGTACTTGGAGGAAAACCATTTTCTAGTACATGTACTTCACTTGTGGATGATACATGTTTTCAGCTGCTATAACTGTCACAAGAAGATTAAGATCTGCTTGTTCTATGTAAGAATGTGTCATTCGGCACTCACTGTTAATTTAAAGATGTGGTTGCTTAGCCTGTCCTAGATGAGCTATGGAGAAGGATGTATGGAAAAGATGGTCAGTTAGACAGTTCCCTTTAAATGGATCATGATGACTGGATGTATTGGCCTTTATCTCATACCAGGTTTAGTAACATGCTGCTCTCAAGCAAAAGATTTCTGTAAGACTTGCAAACTTTAACTTTGATTTGCTTTACAAAGGGGAGCAGATCTACTTACCAGATCAGGCAGGTATAATCTGAGTCAATCTTAATGAAGAGATTCTATTAAGATTAAGGTAGTAACCTTGAAAGAAGACGGGCATGTTTATATTTAATACAAGCTGCAAATATGAGCTGTTTTGTAGGGTAACAAACTGGTTTAGCTGACAATGAAAGTGGGTTATCTTAGATAAAGTGCAGCAGAGGTGCAAATGTACTGTAGTCTTGATGTACCAGGCAGGTAAATGTCAGGCTGATATTCACTCCCCTAAGGATAGGCTATTCTTGTAGTTCGTGTCCTCTGCAAGACAGAGTAGAAGTAAACAATTCACTGCTCTGTGAATTGTTAAACTCCTAATAGAGTTTAACAGCTTTAGAAAGAAAATAATCTAGGTTTTACTGAAGCTGTTCAGATTTGAGAAATCCTATAGGCTTGTTGACTTCCTTGGTATGTGCCTAACTCTTCTACAAAATTGGAAGTTAATACCTAAGTTTTATTCATCATAAAAATATTCTTCCTCTTTTGTTCCTTTGAAAACCAAGAAATCTGAATTTTCTTCTGTAATAACTTGAAATTATTAGCTCATAAGCCTGCTAAGCTTGCAGAACTGTTCTTCTTTTTTTTTTAGAATTCAAATGTAAGGTTGGGACTGGTATACAATAGTCTAGTACAATGTCTTGTTATTGCTCTTCATATGAGACATTTAATACATAGTTAAAAAATGCAACCTCCATTTAAGCCCAAAGCTGATGATGCTTGCTAAACAAGTAGATAGTGTCATGGCAGGGAGGTTTTTAAGAAGTCCCATAACTCCTGTCAGTACATCCATATGAACTTCTGTATAACATGTCATTTATCAAAATGCAGACTTGACTTCCAAGTACCAGGTAGTCTTTAAAAATAGTGAGGCTTACAGAAGCTTGCTGTTATGCTAAAGTTTGTTTGTAAAGTCTAGTGGGTCCTTCTGTCTTTCCTGATGGTTAAGATCTGTACTGCTGACCTTGACAATGTAATGTCATGAGTTATGTGTTCTCCAATAAATTTGAATAGGAACTTCATTTAAAGGAGCTGGTATATGCTTCATGATTGAAGACTACACATTTAATTACCCTAGCAAGGTTGGTTTTTTCCTTTTGTTTGCATGCTCCCCCACCTGACCCCAACCCCCACATGTATAGATCCAGTTTGTCAGCAAAATGAACAGCAGAAACATTTGTACCTAGTCTAGGGTTGTTGCTCCTTTTATAAGTGTAGTGGTTAACCTTGTCAATGACACACAGGAAGACAAAGCATCTTGTCTAGACTCAGTTTACTCCTTGTAAAATGAGAATGAGAGGGAAAATATCGGAGAAAGTTCAGTTACAGAAACCTTAAAAAATGAGAACATACTCCTTTTCCCTGGCTACCTTTGGTATGCAGGTATTTTGAACTCTTAGATGGGAAATTGGTTTTAATCCTAAATTAAAAAATGCTACCTGGAATTGCTGGGTGGTTACAGGTATATGAAATGCAGGATGTTAGAAAGTTTCAGGTGTGGCGTAGCAGGCTGATCCAAGGTCAGCATTTCAGACTGAATATCTGATAATGCAGTTCTGAGCACTTAATCAGTATGCTTCATTGCTGTTTTGTAGATGTTCTTCAGCTTTATTTTGGAATAGTGTTGCAGTTCAGTGGCTAGTCTGGTCTGTTGGATTGTACCTAGTGATACAGCTACTCTTCTGATCTCTTCAGGCTGCTGAAATTGAAACAACCATTTCACAGTGCAGTTGCTGTGAAGGCAGAAGCCAGCTGCCTTCATTTGTGCAGATTTTAGCAGTAGAAGGAAATTGTAAATGTTGTTCCCAAGTCCTGTATTGCATATTTGAATCTGAGGTGATTTATGTAAATGTCTCCAAGCATAGTCAACACTCTTGACTGGTTCATTTATAACTATGTTGACTTCAAAATTAGTTTGGTGATCATTTTTTGTTAGTAGCCTCCTGATAGGAGAAGATGGGAAAGGTTACAATAAAAATAATTTTCTTCTGTGCTAAGCGGATTGTGAATTGTGTATAGCAGCTACATCATAGAATCTTTGGGGTGAAAGGCCATCTAGTCCAACCCCCTGCGAAGAGCAGGGATATCTTCAATTAGATCAGGTTGCTCAGAGACCTGTCCAGCCTGGCCTTGAATGTTTCCAGGGATGGGGCATCTACCACCTCTCTGGGCAATCTGTGCCTGTGTTTCACCACCCTCATTGTGAAAAATTTCTTCCTTCTATCTAGTTTGAATCTACCTTTTAGGTTAAAACCATTACCCCTTGTCCTATTGCTACAGGCCCTGCTGAAAAGTCTCTCCCCATCTGTCTTATAAGCCCCCTTTCAGTACTGAAAGGCTGCAGTAAGGTCTTCCCAGAGCCTTCTCTTCTCCAGGCTGAACAATCCCAACTCTCTCAGCCTCTTGTCATAGAGGTGTTCCATCCTCCTGATCTTGCCTATTTTTCTATTGGAAATGTTGCATCTGACTTAGTGAGGACTACAGGGAGCCAAGATACAAATTTTACTTTTAGTGCTATTGCATTTCTTTCTGTTTGGAAGGTGTTAGTGGAGCTGACAAAGTAATGTATAAGACCTGCAGGGAGCTGTCACGCTTTTATGTAGGCACTTCCTCCAACTTAACTACTGAGGAGAATTTTTGTATTAATGGTGAACTGACAGCATGCCTTAGTTTTTCCTTCCCCTTACCACTGCTACTCCCAAACTCCTAAAAGCATGTTGGAAGAATTCAGTGTTCAAGGGGTTGGAAAGAAATGGTTGTATTGTCAGTGCATCCTCCATGCAGATTGTGAGGAGTAGACTTGAGAGTTGGCTAGTCTCTTCCAGCGTGTGGAGCAGGACCAGTTTAGGAACCTAAGCATTTCCAACTGCACAGCAGGGTACTTTATGTTGTGTTATGTCTTAAGCAGCATTGAGCTGATTTACCTGCTGCAGATGCAGGACCTACTGTCCATTTTAAAAGAGCCAGGGCAGGGTTGCTGCCAAAAGTTGCTGGAGTGGAGAGTCAGGACAAACAGCACTGGTGTTTGTACAGCAAAGTAACAAGATTGCTCAGGAGCTGCTGGAGTCTCCTGCAGCTGGCTCAGAGACAGTGAAATAGAAGCTTGCCTCAGAGTTGCCTAACATATTCAGTGAGATTTTTTAAACTGTGGGCCTGTCTTCTGTTTAATTATGATTTTCTAAAAGGTGCTCCTGAAGGAAACTCTGAAACTGGAAAATCTGTTTCTACACAAATACAGTGTCAAATGGACTTTGTTCTCCTGACACAGTACTGCAAACCTGTTCTTTAAAGAGATTAGTGGCTTGCCTTTACTTCATTGTCTAGGAATGTTTTGATCAGCACAGCTCTAACACCTAACTGGCACATAGAAAGCTGATTGCTGGAAGAGATGGTTTTGCTCACTGCACTAGTTACCACTACAAATGTTTCTGCTTGGCTAGCTCCCAGAATAGGCTGTCACCAGCTCTGTGTCTGTGCTGAAAACAGTGTTGGACTGTGGGGGGAAGGGGAGTGAATGAAATAAAAGTATGACAGCTTTGAGTGACCTGTTGTGAAGCTGTAGCCTGGAATTTCTCTTTCTGGGTTAGTGAAGAGACAGCTACAGATTTATGGTGCAAATACTTCTGTACTGCTTGGTGATAGCAAATGTAGATGCAATACTGAAGATTTTGATAGGGCATTTGATCATATTTCAGCCTCCTGCCCCCAATTATTGGGTTTCTGGGCAAAAAAAAGTGAGTTTGGTGACTTAATGTGTGCAGCTAAAGGAGAGCATTTGTTTATAAGGCTGGTTCAATTTCCAGCTTTGACTTCAAGGAAGAGTATTTTGTGTAGGAAGAAAGCTTTCTTCTTGTGGTACAGGAAAGGAGTAAAGGAGGAGATTTTAGGTAGTCTTTGTACCACTGAAGTAATAGCAGCTTGCCTTAAATGGTCATTTCAGCTTTCCCTGAGGAAAATCTGTGTTGTAGCCCTGTATCAAGCAGTTTTGTTAGTATCTTAAGAGTTGTTGCCTTTGAGGGGAAATAAAGTCTGGCATTTAAACCTTGTCTTTGTAGCATGTCCAAGCTATGGAATTTAATGTCTGGACTTCATCTTATGCAAGAATAGAGAAGTAAAAATAACTTTATCATGGTCAGTCTTCAATTCTTTTTCTCTTGCAGCTTTAAGAGGAGAATATCTTACATAGTCTGCCAGAAGAAGTCTAGGTGATAAGTCTCATTCTTTTGCATCTCTGTCCATGGGGGTTTGCTCATTAGCATTTGAATATACTCACTGTAGTAATGAAATGGCAAGATGCGTGAAGTCTTAGTTTGTGATTCTAGTGTTTTAATATGAAATGCTGTCTTACTAGCTCTGATCAGTATCTAATAGGTTCTAACCTTGCTTTTTTTTAGGGTCTCTGAAAGGTAGCAGGAAAAAGTTCTGGGAGCACAACAAGGAACATGGCAACCCAAGGTATATAATGCATTACAATTTCTGTTGTTAGACTCTAGTAGTTCTAATAAGGAGCAGTTAAACTGGCTCCTTACTTGCCTTTTTTAACTTTATTCAATCCAAGTGACTTAATTTCTGCTCTTCTAAAGAAATTAATTCCTTATACTGGAATTCAAACCTGCAAACAAGTTTGTCATTGCAAGCATTTTGGGTTGCTTAAGTACAGTCAAGTACATAATCATAGTATGTGGAAAAAAGAACCTTAAGACAGTCAGAATAGCAGTGATTGCTCTGCCTGGTAGTTGGGTTTATAGATGTCTGTACTGGTTTGATGTAAAGCCTCAGTTTAAAACTGCTGTCTCACTTGCAGTGTTACCTCTTAACAGTTTATTTTTGTTTCAAATCTGTCATCCCAAGAATTAATACATGCTGCAGTAATTGAACTAAACTTAATTGTTCAACAATGATTTCTTACAGCTGACTTGATGGAGTTGGATATGGCAATGGAGCCAGACAGAAAAGCAGCAGTCAGTCATTGGCAGCAACAGTCATACCTGGATTCTGGTATCCATTCTGGTGCCACAACAACTGCTCCCTCCTTGAGTGGCAAGGGAAATCCTGAAGAGGAAGATGTGGACACGACACAAGTGCTGTACGAGTGGGAGCAGGGATTCTCTCAGTCCTTTACCCAGGAGCAAGTTGCTGGTAAGGCCTTTTCTGTTACACTGGTTTGCTTAGACATGCAGCTTAACAATGCAGAAAACTAAATACTGAATTATTACCGATCTAGGAGATGAATTTTTTTATTCCTAGTTCAAGGTAATGACTTACCTTGTTTTTCAGATATTGATGGCCAGTATGCAATGACTAGAGCTCAGAGAGTGCGTGCAGCTATGTTCCCTGAAACGCTGGATGAAGGAATGCAAATCCCATCCACACAATTTGATGCTGCTCATCCAACTAATGTGCAACGCCTGGCTGAACCATCCCAGATGTTAAAACATGCTGTTGTTAATTTGATAAACTACCAAGATGATGCTGAACTTGCAACTCGTGCAATCCCAGAACTGACCAAACTCTTGAATGATGAGGACCAGGTAAGCATTTTCTTTGCTTCAGTGTAGCTTGCTTGTGGGGCTTCTTCAGTGACCTTAAAAGTAAAAGCTTTCTTCAAATATTTCCCTAGGTGGTGGTGAACAAGGCTGCAGTTATGGTTCATCAGTTATCCAAAAAGGAAGCGTCTCGCCATGCTATTATGAGATCTCCTCAAATGGTATCTGCTATTGTACGTACCATGCAAAATACAAATGATGTGGAAACAGCCCGTTGTACTGCAGGTACACTACACAATCTGTCACATCACCGTGAAGGCTTGTTGGCAATCTTCAAATCGGGAGGCATCCCTGCTTTGGTTAAAATGCTTGGGTATGTGGACTACTAAGATGGTACTTGTGTTTTTCAGTTGGCACTGGTAGGTGCTGGTACTGATGAGTGTTTTTCTTTCTGTAGGTCTCCAGTGGACTCTGTGCTGTTCTATGCTATTACAACTCTTCACAATCTCCTCTTACATCAGGAAGGAGCCAAAATGGCTGTCCGTCTAGCTGGGGGGCTGCAGAAAATGGTTGCCTTGCTCAACAAGACAAATGTCAAATTCTTGGCCATCACAACAGACTGCCTTCAGATTTTAGCGTATGGCAATCAAGAAAGTAAGGTAAGTGCCTCTGCTATTGAAGCACTTAAAATGAGCAAGCTTGCTATGAATGGCCTAACGGTTCCTGTGTACTGACCTCCTTATTCTGAACCTTCAGCCATGTCAGGCTTTTGCCAGTCAGTCCCTCACCCCTAGCAAGGTCAGGACACAGGAATTTGTGGAAATGCTGTCATGCTTTAGTGAGACTGCAAAACCTACAGACCATGCCAAGCAGGTGTGAGCAGTTGGAGATCTGTAACTGATGATGGATGTAAGCCAGCAACAATTACTACCTACTGACATGCACAGGAAGTGACAGATAAATGTTATTTTTGCTGTCTTTCAGCTGATTATTCTGGCAAGTGGTGGACCCCAGGCACTAGTAAACATAATGAGGACCTATACTTACGAGAAACTATTGTGGACCACAAGTAGGGTGCTGAAGGTGTTATCAGTCTGCTCCAGCAACAAACCTGCTATTGTTGAGGCTGGTAAGTAGTACCTTGTACCCATGGTAACTTAAAACTATACAGTACTTCAGGATCAGTATATTCCACACAAGAACAGAAATTGTCAGCATCAAAAATTGAACTTGGATCGGTCTTTCAGTCCATAACTAGTTATGGAGGCCTTTAATATATGGAAGTTTAAAAGGCAGTCTGTTTTAAGTAAGTCTGCTGTGTTCTTAGGTGGGTGGCTTAGTGCCTGAGCATTGTTAGAATGGTCCCCTTAAAATATGCATATGTTTAAAAGGCCCAGTGTCACAAAGAATCCTGGAGTTTTTATCTATGTGATGAAGGGTTAGGGCCTAGCTATGTTACAATAGTAATGCCAAGAAAGATCCAGAAGCTTGCGAGATACGCACTCAGACTGCAAGGAGGAGAAGGACCTGACTGTTCACAAGATGAGCATCTGAGTAATGATGTCAAATCTGTACCATATTCTAGGTGGGATGCAAGCTTTGGGACTCCACCTCACAGATCCAAGCCAGCGTCTTGTCCAGAACTGTCTCTGGACTCTGAGAAATCTGTCAGATGCTGCAACAAAGCAGGTAAATGTTTTTTCTAAGGGATCAAGATCAAAAGCCAACATAGTGGAAGAGGAGAGAGACTAAACTTTTCTCATTTTTTGCAGGAGGGCATGGAAGGCCTTCTAGGAACTCTAGTTCAGCTTTTAGGATCAGATGATATTAATGTTGTGACTTGTGCTGCTGGCATCCTTTCTAACCTTACCTGCAACAATTACAAGAACAAGATGATGGTGTGCCAAGTTGGTGGCATTGAGGCTCTTGTGCGCACAGTTCTTCGGGCTGGAGATAGGGAAGACATCACAGAACCTGCTATTTGTGCGCTCCGTCACCTCACCAGCAGACATCAAGAAGCTGAGATGGCTCAAAATGCAGTACGTCTCCATTACGGACTGCCAGTGGTGGTTAAACTGTTGCACCCACCATCACACTGGCCTTTGATCAAGGTAAATAATGGCTAACAGCTTTCAGTGCTCAAAACTGGTGCTTTTTTTAATGTAACTTCAACTGTGAAATACTGTCTCCAGGGTGTTGGGGAATGTAATTTGGCTGATGGGAAAGTTGCTTCAATTGAGCAGCTTAGTGTTGTCTCTGAGAGACTTAAGCATTTGCGATCAGCTGATTTAAAAAAAAATTGCTAACAGCAAGCACACCCATCATGTTCTTTTATTCCCCACCCCTTTTCTTAACTGTAGGCTACTGTTGGTTTGATCCGCAACCTGGCACTCTGTCCTGCAAATCATGCCCCGCTGCGTGAGCAAGGTGCTATTCCAAGGCTAGTTCAGTTGCTGGTTAGAGCACATCAAGATACCCAGCGACGTACTTCTATGGGTGGAACACAACAGCAGTTTGTGGTAAGTGGCCACCACTAAACGAAGTTATGTGTAAAACTTGTCTCTAAAACTCCTTGTTTGTCAGTGTGCCCCAGCCATGTATTGTTTGGTCTAAATAGTTGTCTTATCACTTGCTCTAATTCATGTTGGTTTTGGCATGTTGATAATTCTGTCATGGCAGACCTGAAGTTTTTCTTAAAGAATGCCAAAACGTTACTAAGAACCTCTTGAACAGTTAATTCTGAAGGCTATAGATCAGAAATACTGGTTTTGCCTACTCTGGCAAGGGTAGTTCTCTACCAGGAAACCAGAACCGCCCCATCCTTCTATGGGTTTAATAATGCTGTCACACTTACTGTGTATTTTCAAGGGTGCTTAGAGCTGTAAAAGTACTGAGATGTACAGGCTCCATACTTGTTACCTATTCAAGTGCCAGGTCAGTGTGGCAAGACCAGTCTCAATTTTTTTTTGCTCTGTTTAACAAACAGGAAGTTGCTTCAGCATGGGCAAATGGAAGCAGCACCTACTACTACAGGAGTGTAGTTAATACTTGCAGAGGCAGGAAGGGGCCTCTTTGTTACCACTGTAGTAAACTGCCAAGCTAATCCAGCTTGGAGAAAAAGAGCCAGTGTTGTCAGACATGAAGTTCATAATGAACTGAAATAAAATAACACTGGGAGATGTTCCACTGAGATGCTTCACTGGCCTGACTCTTAGCAGGGATGTTAAGTTTGAAGGCCGGCAGTAGATAGTGGCTATTAGCTCTGCTGGGGGAAGGGGGGTATGTGCAGGGCACAAGTTTGGTTGATTTGTTGACAGGCTGATCAACTTTTTGACAGTCATTTTTGAAGATAGCATGTAATATCTCAACTTCAAAAAATGCTTTTTCTTTCTCTAACTAGGAGGGTGTGCGTATGGAAGAAATTGTTGAGGGCTGCACTGGAGCCCTGCATATTCTTGCACGTGATGTTCATAATCGAATTGTAATCAGGGGTCTAAATACCATTCCACTATTTGTGCAGGTAAGTAAGAGCTCAGGACAATGCTATCGTACGTACCAGGAAAACTAGTAAAATGGCTCTTACGCTTCCTTGGTAGAACTGCTAAGTGAGATTGTGCTGAAGAGCTTGTTTCAAGAAGACCTAAAGAAACCCCTGTGTTCTGGTTGCAGTTGTTGTACTCTCCCATTGAAAATATCCAGAGAGTAGCTGCAGGTGTACTTTGTGAACTGGCTCAAGACAAGGAAGCAGCTGAAGCAATTGAAGCTGAAGGTGCAACTGCCCCTTTAACAGAACTGCTTCATTCTAGGAATGAGGGTGTTGGTAAGTGAACTTAAAAGATACGTATCATATTTGTGTTAGAAAAGCTGCTAGAAGACTTGACCTGTACTATAATCACTCTTCCTTGTGACAGCAACGTATGCAGCTGCAGTGCTGTTCAGAATGTCTGAGGACAAACCACAAGACTACAAGAAGCGACTTTCGGTTGAATTGACAAGCTCTCTCTTCCGGACTGAGCCAATGGCTTGGAACGAGGTGAGTCGTGTCTCTTGTATTAATGGTTCCTTGGGGAGACCTTACTTCTAAGTCCTCCCTCCTTTCAGGAGCAAAGTGTAGATGCCATCAGTGATACAGGCCCAGCTTTACATGTGGCTGTACCTTCTTTACTCTCTCTACATGTTTGGGTTTGGCAAACCTGTGGCAAGCAGCCTTAGAGCTGCCTCTGCCCTTTCAGATAGGAAGAATCCATTCTCTACAGCTGCTAAACTTGTTTATGCTTCTCACTATATTTGTTAGTGTGCAAAGCTATATAGAAGAAATTTGTATGTTTCTGTGCTGCTTGTCAGAACCTAATGAACTCCAGTGTAAAAACTGAGGCATGAGGGAAGCATAAACATAAAACATACTGTGAGGCTTCTCTCAAGCAAATGACATAAGACTATAATCTTGGGGTGGGGATGCAACCTGTGTTGTCTCTAGAACCGAGCTTTCAGACTTGAATGTTTGCAGGTGGATTATCACATGTTGCTTTTCTTCATGCTTAAAGGGCTGCACAGTGAAATGAGGCTGAACTGTGTGCACAATGTAGAGGGAAGGTTTAACTAAGTCTGTCTTCCCTCCTTCTTAAGATTCAGGAGCCTAGTTTGTCTCATCTTGTATGTATTTAATAAAGGAAGGACAGTAGCTTTTGATTTGTACTATTTCAGTGCTTTTCTGTTTTCCTAAAATCTATATCTACTGCAGTAATGTGAAAAAAGCTAAAATGGAATCTCATTGAGACTGGAGTTATGCAGTTGCATTACAGATGGGCAGTTACTTCTGTAATTGGACAAGCTGGGAGATGTCCCTTCAGAACTCTTAAAAGCTCTGTTGCTGGCTTGGGAATCTCTGAACAGATGACATGCAAGAGTCGGGCAGGTGTACCTGAGGAGGAGTGTTCCTGGACCTGCCCCATCTTTTTCATTCCCAAACAGAACCCTCCTTCCAGTGATCTCTGGATTCCTATGCCTGTATCTGGCTGTTATATACTGGATGCAGATGCTTAGATAAAAAGGCATTTCATGTTCACAGAAGTACCATGCTGCAGTCTTCACTGCAGAAGAGTTGCTAAAAAGGGATCTGGGGCATGCTTTGGAACTTTTTAAACTGAGAATTGCTAGTGCTGGCCCAAAGACCTGATGCTAGAACTGTTTTGTAACTTTTTGTGTACACCTAGACAGCAGACCTTGGACTTGATATTGGTGCCCAGGGAGAACCGCTTGGATACCGCCCAGATGGTATGTCTTCTCTGTTCCCCTTGACTAAAGTTGGATGAAGTCAAGTCATAGATTTTAAAGGAGAACTGCAAATGAGTGAAGAGTGAATTACTCTTCAGCAAGATGTTGCTATAACTGACAAGCAGATGGGGAACTGCCAGTTCAAATAACCAGTTTCTGCAACACCACTGGCAGCACCAAAATGGGAGCCACATGAATGTGCAAAACTAGTCTCTTGTCTGAGTCTTGTGGGAGAATCTCCTGCTGAGCTGTTGTTTCCAGAAATCTTTTACATTCTTTACAAATGGACTTGACAATTCCAATAGTGCAGTTCTTCTTTAGAACAAAAAAGCTGGTATTGAATGTATTGGTGTCTAAGTGTCTATAGACTTGAATGCAAGCCTATCCCTAAGGATTCTAAGCTATTTTTGACTAGTCTTTCAGAAGCAAGTCTACAGTCTTGGAGCCTGGTTTTGCTGCAGTATTGTTGAATTTTAGTACTGTTGATTGTGCAGACTAATGGCTTGGCTGGAATCCGCTCATGCTTCTCACTGCAGTGTGCTTTGTCTGCAGAATCATACTGGAAGGCTGTTTCGAACAATGGAATAGCCATTAAGGGCAGGCAACAGATTGTTTTGAACTTGGCTGAACTAGAGGAAAAAAAAATAGATGGCTACAAAGATCTTCTCACACACTGATACTTGCAGCTTCTGATGCATCTAACATCTGTTAACATTATGCCTTTTTTCCCTCTGCCACCTTTAACTTTCTTAGATCCTAGCTACCGTTCTTTCCACTCTGGCGGATACGGTCAGGATGCCTTGGGTATGGACCCTATGATGGAACATGAAATGGGTGGCCACCACCCTGGTGCTGACTACCCAGTTGATGGTCTGCCAGATCTTGGCCATGCCCAGGACCTTATGGATGGGCTGCCTCCAGGTGACAGTAATCAGTTGGCCTGGTTCGATACTGACCTGTAAATCATCCTTTAGGTAAGAAGCTCCAATCTTGAATTTCAAAACAAAACGAGAAAACCAGATGACTGGACTGAGGCCTTGGTTGGCAGGGAGGGATTGGCTCAATTGGGTCCCAGGGTGCCAGAATAGTGAATAAATGCTCTGGAAACACATGATCAGTACACTCCAAACTGACTTCTGCTGTGAAGTGTGGAAGTAATTAACTGTAATGTCTTGTGCACTGGCTTCATGCAGTCTTAATGTGTTAAAACAGCCCTTTACTCAGGAACACTGACACCTCTGTTTTTTTTCTCTTTGCAGCTGTATCATCTGAATGAACTTGCATTGATTGGCCTGTAGAGTTGCTGAGAGGGCTCGAGGGGTGGGCTAGTATCTCAGAAAGTGCCTGACACACTAACCAAGCTGAGTTTCCTATGGGAACAATTGAAGTAAACTTTTTGTTCTGGTCCTTTTTGGTCGAGGAGTAATAATACAAATGGATTTTGGGAGTGATTCAAGAAACGAAGAATGCACAAGAATGAATTGCAAGATGGAATTTATCAAACCCTAGCCTTGCTTGTTAAAAATTTATTATTTTTTTTAAATCTCTGTAATGGTACTGACTTTGCTTGCTTTGGAAGTAGCCTTTCTTTTTGCAGTAATTGTTGTTAGTTTTTTTAAAAGTCTCTCGTAGTATTAAGTTATAGTAAATATGCTACAGCAGTTTCTAATTTTTAAGGATTGAGTAAAGGTGTAGAACACTAATTCATAATCGCTCTAACTGTATTCTGAATAAAGTGTAACATTGTGTAGCCTTTTTGTATAAAAAACTAGACAGATAGAAATGGTCCAATTAGTTTCCTTTTTAATATGCTTAAAATAAGCAGGTGGATCTATTTCATGTTTTTGATCAAAAACTTTATCTGGGATATGTCTGGGTAGGGGCCAGTAAGAACTGTTTATTTGGAACCTTGTATTGGACAGTTTACCAGTTGCCTTTTATCCCAAAGTTATTGTAGCCTGCTGTGACACAGATGCTTCATGAGAAAAATGCAGTTATAAAATGGTTCAAAATTAAAGTAAACTTTTAATTCACTCTGTGTCAAATTATTTCAGCTCATAAAGTCTATTTGTGTGTTAACAAGTTTTCTGAAAATTGTGCTGGAGTTCTTCAGAGGAGGAAGCCAAGAACCCACAAAGGCCTAGTTACCCTTCAGCACCCTAAAGCAAAAGATGTCTTAGAGTGCTCCTCTGAGGCAGTATTCTTCCCCTGTGTTGGCAGGTTCCTCAGCATGGGGCAGGTCAAGCCAGATGTGAGGCAATTACACCTAGGTTTCAAAAAGTGAGAACAATGTCTTGCTTCAACTCTCCTTAGTTGTGTGCTGTCACTAAGGTCAGAGGAAGAGCCTTTACTTACAAACTGTCACCTGGTTCAGTAGCTTAAACCCCAGTTTCAGGTGTCTTCAGTTATGTAAGTGTCAGCACCAGTCTGGTTGGAAACAGGGAAAGTGGTTCTTAAACTGCTAGTTAATGCATAGACTCTGCACAGCTGTTGCCAGCCTTGGCCAAGAGCAAGTGCTTGCTGGCAGAGGGTCTGGGCTGCAAGGGAACATGGCCCAAGTTAGGAGCCTGAGATGCTGAGAGAAACTGCAGCCCAGACTGCCCTGCTTTTGTGTGTAGAGCAAAGGCATGGCAACTGCCCTGCTTGTTCCTCTCAGCCATGCTGCTGCTAGAAGACATTACTATAAAATACTTTACCAAATAATAGACACTACTTGTTTTCTTCCATTACTTTAAATATCACTATCTTTTTATAGCCTAACAACTGGAATTACAAGCTGGAGTTACTAGAAATGGGGAAAAAATCACTCCTGTATGAGTTACAAGGTGAAATCAGTTTCTTTACCTAGTGCTGTTTGCTTGCCTCCACTACTCTGGAGAATGGGGCTGGCTTGTAGCAGCAACTCTCAATAAGGCATCTGTGTGTGGTTGGTAGGTGTGGCAAGAACCTCCAGTTGCTGCTTTGAAAGACAGACAAATGCTAAGGATGAAGTGGTTGTAGTACCAGACTTTGCCCTGCTATGCTCACTCAAGCACTTGGGGAGAAGAAGAATTTAATTCTTTACACACTGTGGCATCTGCTAGCTCTAGAGGACCCTGCCTAGGTTATCAACTTCTACTGGGGATAAAAGACAAACTGCCAGGCTCATCATCTATCTATCTCACCTATTTCCAGAGGGGTGTTCCAGCCAGGAGCATTGGCAGCCGAGAATGACATTCCACCAGTGCAGCTTGTGCAGTGCAGCACAGTGCTAGGCAACAGAGGGGCACAGACTCACAAAAAACCCCTTGCTTCTGGGTAAAAACCTGAAAAGATCTATCACATACCCGCACAGCCTCCATGTGATCCCAGAGGTTGGTTCTGGTTGTGTGAGATGAAGAATATTGTCTGTCTTGATAAAAAGGTATTGTCTAGTGCCAGTCATAGGCATGAGGTGGCCCCTTAAGATGGACAGCCAAGGCATTCACCTGGTCAAAAAGATAAATTAACATTTCTAACAGCAGCTTAAAAATAGTGAGACACTATGTCTATTTTGTGAAATAACTACACTATTTATTTAATTTACACTTTCCAAACTCTGGCTGTCAAATACTTGAGCTACATCACATAATGCCGGCAAGGTAGAGTAGTAACCAAGGATTCATCTTTACAAGGGTGTAAAAAACAAACACAGCTGCCCCCCAGCCCAGTTTCCCTTCCTGAAGCCTCCCAAATTCATGCACATGCCCACACACAGCTACAGCTCAGCTTGATAAATTAGTTACGTCTGCTCTGCTCATTCGAAGACATTCCTGCAGGACTGAGGTGCTGAGCAGCTCACATAGGCCGGCCAAAAACGGTTCACTTGGTAGTCTTGATATTTTCGTGTCCCACCACGCTCAGAATTTCAAATGCCAAGGAAGCAACAGCAACATCAGCGTGAGAGCTAGGAATTAAAACCAGTAATATCTATTAGACATTCTCAGGGGAAAACTCGTGGCTCAAATTCCACATTTGCCTTGTATCTGTGCTGGAAAAGTCATAATAGCCATTAACTGCACTGTATACCCCGCTTTTCTGTTAAGCAGTAACATGCAACTGGTGATTCTGCCCTCTAGCAAACCTTGTGCAAAAATGAATTTCAGCTCAAACTCACAGTATCTGCTACCTACCTGCAGAGCTTAGCCAGGAACTCCACATGATCAGTCCACACTATGTAAGCCCATGTCTTAATGAGCAGCAGTTTAAACCAGAAAATGCAGTTATCTGAAACAAATTTGTCTTGGCAACTGTCTTGTCTTCACTGAAAAATAAATGGCTACAATCTCGCAATTTAAAGCGTAGATTTGACTCCACGTAGCTACTGAGCAGAATGGGTTGGCTATGTGTCACTCTTAAAACTGCCTGTGCTGACTAGCCTGGGATGCATCGCAGGGATAAGAGTTTGGCAATCCACGGCTGCTACACGGCAGCGGGAGAGCACCGAGAGCAGCCTGCAACCCAAGCAGTGCCCCTGTCTCGGCACCTGGCTGCTTGGCTGGTACCCTCCTTCTGCCACACAGGCAGAGCGAAAGATTAGAAACCTGTCTGTGAAAAATGAGCAAAGCAAAAACACTCCTCAGTCACTTCAACCCAGCGATAACGTGTGGGTGGAAGGGCCTGGGAATTTAGACTAGTCAGAGGACGGCTTAGATCCAGGATCTCGGTTGTAGCCTTCTCTCAAACGCTTCCGATTCTGCAGGAGATGCGGAGAGGCTTCTTAACTGGGTTCGAAGTACGGGTGAGGAGAACAAGTTTATTAGGTCACAAGGAATATTTTGGGAAAGATGCCACATGAGGGAATCTGGGGAGATGTCAGAATATCCATAACCTCCATAAACAAAATGGCCATTCAGCTAAACCTGATAAAGCTTGCTAACCCCCGGCTTCTCCCGCCCGCCCGTTGCCAATTTATCCATGTCTGATTCCATCACAGCCCCAAGATCCGGGCTGAATCCCTCTCAGTTTCCTCTGGAGGCAAATGGATAGGGACATGTGTTCCCTAAAGAAGGGGAGGAGGGGAAATGAAATCCGTGAGCTCTCAGGGGCTCTCCTGTTCCTGCTCGGCACAGCAGAGGAACTTGGCTTACCCTAATGCATCAAAACACTCGTCGCTGGCATCAGCTAGAATTTGGTTTACTGAGCATCTTGTGTCAAATATGAGCGAGTGCTGTTTATATGGGGCTCTCTAGTATGTGGTTTTCTGAGTACAGAAATGTATAGATAACAGACCATTACAGGAAGCCAGAAAAGCAGACTCTAAGTGACTGGGCTGTCTAGTGCATCTAATGCTGAAATGCTACAAAATAGAGTGAAAACTAGTTCTAAAAGAAGAAAACCCCGTCTTTCCCCATTGTCATCTTCAGTGGTGGTGCCAGTGTCTCCCTTGGGGAGAGCTGACCTTTTATTTTAGTTAGATAATTCAGTGTGTCATACAAAAACCTGTGAGTCAGCAGCTGAGTATGCGAGAGGGGTGCAGACTGTTCTCGACAGGTTCGGTTAGTCCTCGCCATTCATCTCCTTACGCTCACCACGTCCCAGCATTTCGTCTCCACATCTGCCCACATCCCCTTTTCCTTCCAACACAGGGTACACACTGCCATGACGTCGAGGAGTCAAACAACTGACCCATATAAAGCCTGCTTTTGGGAGCACAAAGAGCACTGAAAAGATTATCTTAGTGTTTCAAAAACTGATGTATGAACAACAATTTCTCTATGAATTTTAGTTCAACTGGGAGTGAAATGCAGCCTAATAGCCCATGGCAGGAGTGTAAAACTTGTTTTGAGGGGCAGAGAACAGTCATTCATTCATTCATATGTCCAAGGGGGATTAGATGAAGGAAAGTCTATGGGAGATGAGCTGAGGTTTGGCCAACTTGTTGGGACTAGCACCTCTGTTCTTACAGAGGAGGCCATGGCATTCCCCTAAGTCTCCTGCCTTCTTGGAGAAGCCACAGGTATTCTTAAACAAAAGCAGTTCTGTTCTTCAGCTGTGCATTTGAAAGTAATCAGCTTGCAAGTGCACCAAGCACAATTACTTTAACACCGGGCACAAACATCACACTGTGCATCTAGCCCACTCCGCCAAGAACCACTGACCACTATCCGGTTATAAAGGCCGTGTGTTTGGAATAAAATAATATATAAAATAAAAAGGCCCACGCACACACATTGAGCCGGACTGTGCAGCGCCGCAGCTGCGGATCAAAGCACGCTGCCACAGCGGCAGAAACGCCAGCAAGCTCTGAATGAGAGGAGTTTGGAGGAGAGCGGTGCGGGGAGGGGGGCCAGGGACAGAAACCTGAGAAGCTTGTACTGCACAGGAGGCGATTACAGGAGAAGACCATGGCAGACAAAAGAGGAGGCGAGTGCTCTGCTCTCAGCCCTGGAAATTCCTGGAAGCCTGAGGGAACTCACCTGGCAGTTTGGGCCAGGCTCTCCAGAGTTTGGATAAGAGCATCGCCATCATTCTTCAGGCTCTCCGAGCGCTTCTCGTTTGAAGTTATCTGGAACAAAAAGAAAGAACCGTTATCAAAGGCTTAGCAAGAAATTCCTCTCTGTCATTTTTTGTGGGATAGGGGAGAGGGAAACAAGTTATAGCATTTATTACAATTGTAAATGGAATGTGACATTAAAGAGACCCAGGAGAAAGTCCCTTTTACTGAACAGGGCTGAATTTTAGGCACAGACCATCTAAAATGTCTTGGCTTAATTAACAAGATTCACTCTTGTTCTGAGTCCCTGTATGTGTGCAAATTCACACATCACAGTCTGCCAATCCTGATTTCATCCTTAGTACCAATGCAAATGCAAGCACCATTTAGTCTGAATTCCAGGGAGATCTTGGGGAGGCAGTAATTTTCATTTCTCATTTCAGGGAAAAAATAACAGCCTTCAGATCGTGGGGTTTCTCCGAGAGGAGCCAGGTTAACAGGACTACAATGTTAGCAGTTGCGCATTGAAATTCTTCCTGCCCCTCATCAGTCAATAAGAATATTACCTGCACAGGACTGTCACCTACAGAGCAGGGGTCTGAGTGACCAAGGCTATATGCCCTTTTGTGTCAAGTGAATCCTGATTATAGTTGATTTTGCCGCTGGTGTGTTTTATCACGCTAATCTGTAATGACTGGTTTATTGTTTCTCCAGCCTTAAGCAGTACAACTACACAGCTCCAAGCAGCCGCACATTTCCTGACCAGTTAAGCAGGTGAACGGGAAGGTCATGGGGGATGTGACACGAAGTCGCACGGCACTGTGGCACAGACAGACGCTGAATACTTGGCAGCTTGCTACAGAAGCTCTTGTATCTCAAAAAATGACTGAAAAAAAGGTTTGCGTGTCAGTTCCTGCTTGCAAAGGTAAATAAATCTTGGCCGAAGAGAAAGGAAAAGAGGAGGACCAGAGCACCTGATTATTTTGATACCGGAGGAGTTAATGCTTGAAACGACAACTTCTAATCCCAAAATCTGGCACGGACTTTTAAGCTTTAGCATGCCGTGGCTGGCCCTATTTACCATTGATCAAGCATCTGGGCGATATGCCTTCACATCTCCCTCTTAAATCACAAGAGAAGCTGTATTTACAGCTGCCACCCCACCATAATTTATCAGCAGCGATTCCGCAACAACAATGTCACTGCATCTATAATCATAACATCCTGTAGTTAAGCAGTAACAGGGAACAGGGACCTGTCTGAAGTAAACTAAAATGTATCCCGCGTGTCGGAAAAAAACAGTGATGCCATTACCTCAGCACAAATAATCGGTAAATCCTGATTCCAGGTCATTAAACCTTTTTACTCTCTTGAGGTTTATATCTACCCCTTTCAGTTTGTATTTCAGTAATCCATTCTTCTATATTTATCACCCGTTAGACACAGCTGGCATCTTGTAATCTGGGTTCTGAACGTGAGAAAGACGACGCACGTAATAGTATCAATACAGTTGCAATACGGGGAGAAAAGTGCTTTCATCACAAGGCATTGCTTGCTGTTCCCAAAGAGTGCTCGTGCCTCTACCAAGCACTTCCCCGTAACTTCTGCGGCTCACCAGCTGCTGCCGCATTCTTTGCGCTTGCCACATTGGTGCTCCATGCTTACCCTGCACGCTTAAAAGAGCCAGAGGCCACGGAGGGGAGGAAGGTCAGTAGGACTGGATCATGCTCCATAAAACTACAAGGTCAAATAAAGGTTACAGATATCTCTAATTCTAACACATCCTAACTCTTGGGTGCTGACATCCGTACAAGCCTCATAGTCTTTTAACAAATTAGCCTTTGTGCATTATACGTAGACAGAACATTCAAAATATGCTCAACTATAAAATCCAGTACCAAGAAAAAGGTTTAATTCTAAAATGCTCTCTTTCAAGCACTAACTTAGTCATAGGGTCTGACTATAAGCTCGCCCGTGTTGCAGCATGCCTCGTGTCATTAAGAATACATTTCTGTGGATACAATGCATTTGAATGGAAAGGATTAAAACGGCTTTATATGCACAGAAATCGTAACAGACAGAAACAGAAAGACCCGTGAGATCATCTACCCCCTCTCCCTACTACACTTCATGGTTCAGAGCAGCTTTCAGCCACGAGCAACGGGCTTCTGCGATATCTATCCACAGGGGCTGCTCCCCATCTAAGAAAAAGCTTCAGTAAGATCCTTTCAGCAGCAGAAGCGGTACCACAAGGAGGGAAAGGATCAGGCCTTTAACATCATGAGCAGCCTGCAGACTGTTGAAATTAAGTCTAAAACAAATTTAGGACACATTTTCTTGAGAACATCAACTGACAGCCTCACAGAAGCCGAGGGGTGCTGGTGAAGAACAGAGCGGTCCAGCCGGCAGTGCCAGCCGGACGCACAAGCAGAGAACCCGCAGGGACGAAACGCGGCTGCACGGATTTACACGGGCAAGTGGCGTTTCCTCACCCGTCCTCGATCTCTGGCGTCCAGAAAACTGCTTTCCATCTACCACCAGACATCCACACCACGGGCCTGGGAACTGCCAGTGCCCTGCGGCCGGCTCGACCGCAGCTGCCCGCGGTTTTTTGTCAGCCTGTGTCGCAGATCCGACCGCTCCCTGAGTGATCAGACGGCCTCTCGCATACGACTGATTACACCCTGCTTCACGTAAAGCCCACGGGAACGATTGTCTGAATCGCTGTCCGCTTTCAAGACCCAAGATAAAACCTCACCCATGTTTCTTATTTAAAAGTTGGTCTGGTTTTGTCTTCGTTTTGTTCCATAGATAAAAATAAACTCTGACGGGACATAAAACCATCAGTAACCAAAATTTTAGAATGAAGGTATTTTCCACTTAGTTCGTTATCTTTTTCTTCTACCCAGCGTGGCTGTGCCTTTTGTCCACACCGGTTCTAGTTCTCATTCACTTGGAATTTTAACAACTAGTTTAATGATCTCTTGTAATATTGCTATTTGTTAGGGCTGGCTACAGCACATATTCAATGACATAATCAATGGCTATACCTTTAATTAAAAATGTCATTAAATCTCAGTTTAGTTGGACACTCACTGCAATTTAACAAGAATTTCAAAATTGCTTTTCTTTATTAAGCCAATAGCCATTCAGCAGCTTTCCTCTCTTCGTTTCTATTAAACAAGGATGAGCCACAAGGAATACCACAATGAATATGTAAAGATCAGTATTTCCTAAAATTTAGGATAGCTGTTTGGGTATTATGGTGCTGCTAAAGGTGCGTGCAGGAAAAGATATAAAACATTCGCTAGAAGATCATCTTCACTAATAAATTGAGGAGTTTTGAATTCTTGGTCTAAGAAGTCATTTTCGCAATCCAAGTTTCAAGAAAGCATGGAAACTTCAGGGACAATTACTTTTCTTAAGGCTGGTTTCATAATATTGAACTGTTTTCTCTGGTTAGTCGTAACTCACATTTTGTAATTTATGACTGAGGTAAATGGCCTAAGTTGTAAACTACTCTCTCACCATTTTGAAGAGAAAGAAATTTTCCTGCTTTGTTGAGGTTTCAAGTAAACCCTAAGTTTGATGTCTCTGAAGAAAACTGGGAAATAATGCAAAATATCGACTGGGTAAGAATAAGGAGCTTTTTAGTTGAAACTTTTTTTGGTTTGCCTCAGGAGCATATTTAGCTGCACCTTCAAGTGTTATCTTCTCAAATAAACAACTGCTGGAGATGTTTACCATTTCCACGCTCAGTGGATGCTTTTCTACAAGCCATCACCATGCTGTATACACAGACACAAGCAAGGCATTTCGTAAATGCTCTTTC